>NC_079402.1:23338887-23386387 GCF_029220125.1 Pseudoliparis swirei
ATTAATGTAGTTCTTCTTGTGGCTCAAAGGAAGGCCAGTTTGATAGCTTCAGCAGCAGCATAACTGTTTTCAGCTGCGCTCACATAAAAAGGGTTTAAACGGTTTTCTACCCCTCCGCTAGTCTTCTAAGGCGATAACACAATGTACCACTAGAACACTGGAGATGGGCCTCTAGACACCTCTGTAGAGACTTCATTACACCAGAGAATAGTCACTACCACATTAACTATGTAGAGACTTCATTACACAAGAGAATAGTCACTACCACATTAACTATGTAGAGACTTCATTACACCAGAGAATAGTCACTACCACATTAACTATGTAGACTTCATTACACCAGAGAATAGTCACTACCACATTAACTATGTAGACTTCATTACACCAGAGAATAGTCACTACCACATTAACTATGTAGAGACTTCATTACACCAGAGAATAGTCACTACCACATTAACTATGTAGAGACTTCATTACACCAGAGAATAGTCACTACCACATTAACTGTAGAGACTTCATTACACCAGAGAATAGTCACTACCACATTAACTATGTAGAGACTTCATTACACCAGAGAATAGTCACTACCACATTAACTATGTAGAGACTTCATTACACAAGAGAATAGTCACTACCACATTAACTATGTAGACTTCATTACACAAGAGAATAGTCACTACCACATTAACTATGTAGAGACTTCATTACACCAGAGAATAGTCACTACCACATTAACTATGTAGAGACTTCATTACACCAGAGAATAGTCACTACCACATTAACTATGTAGACTTCATTACACAAGAGAATAGTCACTACCACATTAACTATGTAGAGACTTCATTACACACCAGAGAATAGTCACTACCACATTAACTATGTAGACTTCATTACACACCAGAGAATAGTCACTACCACATTAACTATGTAGACTTCATTACACCAGAGAATAGTCACTACCACATTAACTATGTAGAGACTTCATTAACACCAGAGAATAGTCACTACCACATTAACTATGTAGAGACTTCATTACACCAGAGAATAGTCACTACCACATTAACTATGTAGAGACTTCATTACACCAGAGAATAGTCACTACCACATTAACTATGTAGAGACTTCATTACACACCAGAGAATAGTCACTACCACATTAACTATGTAGAGACTTCATTACACCAGAGAATAGTCACTACCACATTAACTATGTAGACTTCATGACACAGCAGAGAATAGTCACTACCACATTAACTATGTGAGACTTCATTACGCAGAGAATAGTCACTACCACATTAACTATGTAGAGACTTCATTACACCAGAATAGTCACTACCACATTAACTATGTAGAGACTTCATTACGCAGAGAATAGTCACTACCACATTAACTATGTAGAGACTTCATTACACGCAGAATAGTCACTACCACATTAACTATGTGAGACTTCATTACACACCAGAGAATAGTCACTACCACATTAACTATGTAGACTTCATTACACCAGAGAATAGTCACTACCATTAACTATGTGAGACTTCATTACACCAGAGAATAGTCACTACCACATTAACTATGTAGAGACTTCATTACACCAGAGAATAGTCACTACCACATTAACTATGTAGAGACTTCATTACACACCAGAGAATAGTCACTACCACATTAACTATGTAGAGACTTCATTACACCAGAGAATAGTCACTACCACATTAACTATGTAGAGACTTCATTACACCAGAGAATAGTCACTACCACATTAACTATGTAGACTTCATGACACCAGAGAATAGTCACTACCACATTAACTATGTAGAGACTTCATTACACCAGAGAATAGTCACTACCACATTAACTATGTAGAGACTTCATTACACCAGAGAATAGTCACTACCACATTAACTATGTAGAGACTTCATTACACCAGAGAATAGTCACCACCACATTAACTATGTAGAGACTTCATTACACCAGAGAATAGTCACTACCACATTAACTATGTAGAGACTTCATTACACCAGAGAATAGTCACTACCACATTAACTATGTAGAGACTTCATTACACAGAGAATAGTCACTACCACATTAACTATGTAGAGACTTCATTACACCAGAGAATAGTCACTACCACATTAACTATGTAGAGACTTCATTACA
The DNA here is from genome assembly GCF_029220125.1 of Pseudoliparis swirei. Lineage (NCBI taxonomy): Eukaryota > Metazoa > Chordata > Actinopteri > Perciformes > Liparidae > Pseudoliparis > Pseudoliparis swirei. The sequence goes on from NC_079402.1 coordinate 23,341,044, forward strand.
CCAGAGAATAGTCACTACCACATTAACTATGGCAGACTTCATTACACCAGAGAATAGTCACTACCACATTAACTATGTAGACTTCATTACACCAGAGAATAGTCACTACCACATTAACTATGTAGAGACTTCATTACACCAGAGAATAGTCACTACCACATTAACTATGTAGAGACTTCATTACACCAGAGAATAGTCACTACCACATTAACTATGTAGAGACTTCATTACACCAGAGAATAGTCACTACCACATTAACTATGTAGAGACTTCATTACACCAGAGAATAGTCACTACCACATTAACTATGTAGAGACTTCATTACACCAGAGAATAGTCACTACCACATTAACTGTAGAGACTTCATTACCACCAGAGAATAGTCACTACCACATTAACTATGTAGAGACTTCATTACACCAGAGAATAGTCACTACCACATTAACTATGTAGACTTCATTACACCAGAGAATAGTCACTACCACATTAACTATGTAGACTTCATTACACCAGAGAATAGTCACTACCACATTAACTATGTAGAGACTTCATTACACCAGAGAATAGTCACTACCACATTAACTATGTAGAGACTTCATTACACCAGAGAATAGTCACTACCACATTAACTATGATGAGACTTCATTACACCAGAGAATAGTCACTACCACATTAACTATGTAGAGACTTCATTACACCAGAGAATAGTCACTACCACATTAACTATGTAGAGACTTCATTACACCAGAGAATAGTCACTACCACATTAACTATGTAGACTTCATTACACACCAGAGAATAGTCACTACCACATTAACTATGTAGAGACTTCATTACACCAGAGAATAGTCACTACCACATTAACTATGTAGAGACTTCATTACACCAGAGAATAGTCACTACCACATTAACTATGTAGACTTCATTACACACCAGAGAATAGTCACTACCACATTAACTATGTAGAGACTTCATTACACCAGAGAATAGTCACTACCACATTAACTATGTAGAGACTTCATTACACCAGAGAATAGTCACTACCACATTAACTATGTAGAGACTTCATTACACCAGAGAATAGTCACTACCACATTAACTATGTGAGACTTCATTACACCAGAGAATAGTCACCACCACATTAACTATGTTGAGACTTCATTACACCAGAGAATAGTCACTACCACATTAACTATGTAGAGACTTCATTACACCAGAGAATAGTCACTACCACATTAACTATGTAGAGACTTCATTACACCAGAGAATAGTCACTACCACATTAACTATGTAGAGACTTCATTACACCAGAGAATAGTCACTACCACATTAACTATGTAGACTTCATTACACCAGAGAATAGTCACTACCACATTAACTATGTAGAGACTTCATTACACCAGAGAATAGTCACTACCACATTAACTATGTAGAGACTTCATTACACCAGAGAATAGTCACTACCACATTAACTATGTAGACTTCATTACACCAGAGAATAGTCACTACCACATTAACTATGTAGAGACTTCATTACACACCAGAGAATAGTCACTACCACATTAACTATGTAGACTTCATTACACCAGAGAATAGTCACTACCACATTAACTATGTAGAGACTTCATTACACACCAGAGAATAGTCACTACCACATTAACTATGTAGAGACTTCATTACACCAGAGAATAGTCACCACATTAACTATGTAGACTTCATTACACCAGAGAATAGTCACTACCATTAACTATGTAGAGACTTCATTACACCAGAGAATAGTCACCACATTAACTATGTAGAGACTTCATTACACCAGAGAATAGTCACTACCACATTAACTATGTAGAGACTTCATTACACCAGAGAATAGTCACTACCACATTAACTATGTAGAGACTTCATTACACCAGAGAATAGTCACTACCACATTAACTATGTAGAGACTTCATTACACCAGAGAATAGTCACTACCACATTAACTATGTAGAGACTTCATTACACCAGAGAATAGTCACTACCACATTAACTATGTAGAGACTTCATTACACCAGAGAATAGTCACTACCACATTAACTATGTAGAGACTTCATTACACACCAGAGAATAGTCACTACCACATTAACTATGTAGACTTCATTACACCAGAGAATAGTCACTACCACATTAACTATGTAGACTTCATTACACCAGAGAATAGTCACTACCACATTAACTATGTAGAGACTTCATTACACCAGAGAATAGTCACTACCACATTAACTATGTAGAGACTTCATTACACCAGAGAATAGTCACTACCATTAACTATGTGAGACTTCATTACACCAGAGAATAGTCACTACCACATTAACTATGTAGAGACTTCATTACACCAGAGAATAGTCACTACCACATTAACTATGTAGAGACTTCATTACACCAGAGAATAGTCACTACCACATTAACTATGTAGAGACTTCATTACACCAGAGAATAGTCACTACCACATTAACTATGTAGAGACTTCATTACACCAGAGAATAGTCACTACCACATTAACTATGTAGAGACTTCATTACACCAGAGAATAGTCACTACCACATTAACTATGTAGAGACTTCATTACACCAGAGAATAGTCACTACCACATTAACTATGTAGAGACTTCATTACACCAGAGAATAGTCACTACCACATTAACTATGTGAGACTTCATTACACACCAGAGAATAGTCACTACCACATTAACTATGTAGAGACTTCATTACACCAGAGAATAGTCACTACCACATTAACTATGTAGAGACTTCATTACACCAGAGAATAGTCACTACCACATTAACTATGTAGAGACTTCATTACACCAGAGAATAGTCACTACCACATTAACTATGTAGACTTCATTACACCAGAGAATAGTCACTACCACATTAACTATGTAGAGACTTCATTACACCAGAGAATAGTCACTACCACATTAACTATGTAGAGACTTCATTACACCAGAGAATAGTCACTACCACATTAACTATGTAGAGACTTCATTACACCAGAGAATAGTCACTACCACATTAACTATGTAGAGACTTCATTACACCAGAGAATAGTCACTACCACATTAACTATGTAGAGACTTCATTACACCAGAGAATAGTCACTACCACATTAACTATGTAGACTTCATTACACACCAGAGAATAGTCACTACCACATTAACTATGTAGAGACTTCATTACACCAGAGAATAGTCACTACCACATTAACTATGTGAGACTTCATTACACCAGAGAATAGTCACTACCACATTAACTATGTAGACTTCATTACACACCAGAGAATAGTCACTACCACATTAACTATGTAGAGACTTCATTACACAAGAGAATAGTCACTACCACATTAACTATGTAGAGACTTCATTACACACCAGAGAATAGTCACTACCACATTAACTATGTAGAGACTTCATTACACACCAGAGAATAGTCACTACCACATTAACTATGTAGAGACTTCATTACACCAGAGAATAGTCACTACCACATTAACTATGTAGAGACTTCATTACACCAGAGAATAGTCACTACCACATTAACTATGTAGAGACTTCATTACACCAGAGAATAGTCACTACCATTAACTATGTAGAGACTTCATTACACAAGAGAATAGTCACTACCACATTAACTATGTAGAGACTTCATTACACCAGAGAATAGTCACTACCACATTAACTATGTAGACTTCATTACACCAGAGAATAGTCACTACCACATTAACTATGTAGAGACTTCATTACACCAGAGAATAGTCACTACCACATTAACTATGTAGAGACTTCATTACACCAGAGAATAGTCACTACCACATTAACTATGTAGAGACTTCATTACACCAGAGAATAGTCACTACCACATTAACTATGTAGAGACTTCATTACACCAGAGAATAGTCACTACCACATTAACTATGTAGAGACTTCATTACACCAGAGAATAGTCACTACCACATTAACTATGTAGAGACTTCATTACACACCAGAGAATAGTCACTACCACATTAACTATGTAGAGACTTCATTACACCAGAGAATAGTCACTACCACATTAACTATGTAGAGACTTCATTACACACCAGAGAATAGTCACTACCACATTAACTATGTAGAGACTTCATTACACCAGAGAATAGTCACTACCACATTAACTATGTAGAGACTTCATTACACCAGAGAATAGTCACTACCACATTAACTATGTAGAGACTTCATTACACCAGAGAATAGTCACTACCACATTAACTATGTAGAGACTTCATTACACCAGAGAATAGTCACTACCACATTAACTATGTAGAGACTTCATTACACCAGAGAATAGTCACTACCATATTAACTATGTAGAGACTTCATTACACCAGAGAATAGTCCCTCCCCCATTAACTATGTAGAGACTTCATTACACCAGAGAATAGTCACTACCACATTAACTATGTAGAGACTTCATTACACCAGAGAATAGTCACTACCACATTAACTATGTAGAGACTTCATTACACCAGAGAATAGTCACTACCACATTAACTATGTAGAGACTTCATTACACCAGAGAATAGTCACCACATTAACTATGTAGAGACTTCATTACACCAGAGAATAGTCACTACCACATTAACTATGTAGAGACTTCATTACACACCAGAGAATAGTCACTACCACATTAACTATGTAGAGACTTCATTACACCAGAGAATAGTCACTACCACATTAACTATGTAGAGACTTCATTACACCAGAGAATAGTCACTACCACATTAACTATGTAGAGACTTCATTACACCAGAGAATAGTCACTACCACATTAACTATGTAGAGACTTCATTACACCAGAGAATAGTCACTACCACATTAACTATGTAGAGACTTCATTACACCAGAGAATAGTCACTACCACATTAACTATGTAGAGACTTCATTACACCAGAGAATAGTCACTACCACATTAACTATGTAGACTTCATTACACCAGAGAATAGTCACTACCACATTAACTATGTAGAGACTTCATTACACCAGAGAATAGTCACTACCACATTAACTATGTAGAGACTTCATTACACCAGAGAATAGTCACTACCACATTAACTATGTGAGACTTCATTACACCAGAGAATAGTCACCACATTAACTATGTAGAGACTTCATTACACACCAGAGAATAGTCACTACCACATTAACTATGTAGACTTCATTACACACCAGAGAATAGTCACTACCACATTAACTATGTAGAGACTTCATTACACCAGAGAATAGTCACTACCACATTAACTATGTAGACTTCATGACACCAGAGAATAGTCACTACCACATTAACTATGTAGAGACTTCATTACACCAGAGAATAGTCACTACCACATTAACTATGTAGAGACTTCATTACACCAGAGAATAGTCACTACCACATTAACTATGTAGAGACTTCATTACACCAGAGAATAGTCACTACCACATTAACTATGTAGAGACTTCATTACACCAGAGAATAGTCACTACCACATTAACTATGTAGAGACTTCATTACACACCAGAGAATAGTCACTACCACATTAACTATGTAGACTTCATTACACCAGAGAATAGTCACTACCACATTAACTATGTAGAGACTTCATTACACCAGAGAATAGTCACTACCACATTAACTATGTAGAGACTTCATTACACACCAGAGAATAGTCACTACCACATTAACTATGTAGACTTCATTACACCAGAGAATAGTCACTACCACATTAACTATGTAGAGACTTCATTACACCAGAGAATAGTCACTACCACATTAACTATGTAGAGACTTCATTACACCAGAGAATAGTCACTACCACATTAACTATGTAGACTTCATTACACCAGAGAATAGTCACTACCACATTAACTATGTAGAGACTTCATTAACACCAGAGAATAGTCACTACCACATTAACTATGTAGAGACTTCATTACACCAGAGAATAGTCACTACCACATTAACTATGTAGAGACTTCATTACACCAGAGAATAGTCACTACCACATTAACTATGTAGAGACTTCATTACACCAGAGAATAGTCACTACCACATTAACTATGTAGACTTCATTACACACCAGAGAATAGTCACTACCACATTAACTATGTAGAGACTTCATTACACCAGAGAATAGTCACTACCACATTAACTATGTAGAGACTTCATTACACCAGAGAATAGTCACCACCACATTAACTATGTTGAGACTTCATTACACCAGAGAATAGTCACTACCACATTAACTATGTAGAGACTTCATTACACCAGAGAATAGTCACTACCACATTAACTATGTAGAGACTTCATTACACCAGAGAATAGTCACTACCACATTAACTATGTAGAGACTTCATTACACCAGAGAATAGTCACTACCACATTAACTATGTAGACTTCATTACACCAGAGAATAGTCACTACCACATTAACTATGTAGAGACTTCATTACACCAGAGAATAGTCACTACCACATTAACTATGTAGAGACTTCATTACACACCAGAGAATAGTCACTACCACATTAACTATGTAGAGACTTCATTACACACCAGAGAATAGTCACTACCACATTAACTATGTAGAGACTTCATTACACCAGAGAATAGTCACCACATTAACTATGTAGAGACTTCATTACACACCAGAGAATAGTCACTACCACATTAACTATGTAGAGACTTCATTACACCAGAGAATAGTCACTACCACATTAACTATGTAGAGACTTCATTACACCAGAGAATAGTCACTACCACATTAACTATGTAGAGACTTCATTACACCAGAGAATAGTCACTACCACATTAACTATGTAGAGACTTCATTACACACCAGAGAATAGTCACTACCACATTAACTATGTAGAGACTTCATTACACCAGAGAATAGTCACTACCACATTAACTATGTAGAGACTTCATTACACACCAGAGAATAGTCACTACCACATTAACTATGTAGAGACTTCATTACACCAGAGAATAGTCACTACCACATTAACTATGTAGACTTCATGACACCAGAGAATAGTCACTACCACATTAACTATGTAGAGACTTCATTACACCAGAGAATAGTCACTACCACATTAACTATGTAGAGACTTCATTACACCAGAGAATAGTCACTACCACATTAACTATGTAGAGACTTCATTACACCAGAGAATAGTCACTACCACATTAACTATGTAGAGACTTCATTACACCAGAGAATAGTCACTACCACATTAACTATGTAGAGACTTCATTACACCAGAGAATAGTCACCACATTAACTATGCAGACTTCATTACACACCAGAGAATAGTCACTACCACATTAACTATAACTATGTAGACTTCATTACACCAGAGAATAGTCACTACCACATTAACTATGTAGAGACTTCATTACACCAGAGAATAGTCACTACCACATTAACTATGTAGAGACTTCATTACACCAGAGAATAGTCACTACCACATTAACTATGTAGAGACTTCATTACACCAGAGAATAGTCACTACCACATTAACTATGTAGAGACTTCATTACACCAGAGAATAGTCACTACCACATTAACTATGTAGAGACTTCATTACACCAGAGAATAGTCACTACCACATTAACTATGTAGAGACTTCATTACACCAGAGAATAGTCACTACCACATTAACTATGTAGAGACTTCATTACACACCAGAGAATAGTCACTACCACATTAACTATGTAGAGACTTCATTACACCAGAGAATAGTCACTACCACATTAACTGTAGAGACTTCATTACACTAGAGAATAGTCACTACCACATTAACTATGTAGAGACTTCATTACACTAGAGAATAGTCACTACCACATTAACTATGTAGAGACTTCATTACACACCAGAGAATAGTCACTACCACATTAACTATGTAGAGACTTCATTACACCAGAGAATAGTCACTACCACATTAACTATGTAGAGACTTCATTACACCAGAGAATAGTCACTACATTAACTATGTAGACTTCATTACACCAGAGAATAGTCACTACCACATTAACTATGTAGAGACTTCATTACACCAGAGAATAGTCACTACCACATTAACTATGTAGACTTCATTACACACCAGAGAATAGTCACTACCACATTAACTATGTAGAGACTTCATTACACCAGAGAATAGTCACTACCACATTAACTATGTAGAGACTTCATTACACACCAGAGAATAGTCACTACCACATTAACTATGTAGAGACTTCATTACACCAGAGAATAGTCACTACCACATTAACTATGTAGAGACTTCATTACACACCAGAGAATAGTCACTACCACATTAACTATGTAGAGACTTCATTACACCAGAGAATAGTCACTACCACATTAACTATGTAGAGACTTCATTACACCAGAGAATAGTCACTACCACATTAACTATGTAGACTTCATGACACCAGAGAATAGTCACTACCACATTAACTATGTAGAGACTTCATTACACCAGAGAATAGTCACCACATTAACTATGTAGAGACTTCATTACACCAGAGAATAGTCACTACCACATTAACTATGTAGAGACTTCATTACACCAGAGAATAGTCACTACCACATTAACTATGTAGAGACTTCATTACACCAGAGAATAGTCACTACCACATTAACTATGTAGACTTCATTACACACCAGAGAATAGTCACTACCACATTAACTATGTAGAGACTTCATTACACCAGAGAATAGTCACTACCACATTAACTATGTAGAGACTTCATTACACACCAGAGAATAGTCACTACCACATTAACTATGTAGAGACTTCATTACACCAGAGAATAGTCACTACCACATTAACTATGTAGAGACTTCATTACACCAGAGAATAGTCACTACCACATTAACTATGTAGAGACTTCATTACACCAGAGAATAGTCACTACCACATTAACTATGTAGACTTCATGACACCAGAGAATAGTCACTACCACATTAACTATGTAGAGACTTCATTACACCAGAGAATAGTCACTACCACATTAACTATGTAGAGACTTCATTACACCAGAGAATAGTCACTACCACATTAACTATGTAGAGACTTCATTACACCAGAGAATAGTCACTACCACATTAACTATGTAGAGACTTCATTACACCAGAGAATAGTCACTACCACATTAACTATGTAGAGACTTCATTACACCAGAGAATAGTCACTACCACATTAACTATGTAGAGACTTCATTACACCAGAGAATAGTCACTACCACATTAACTATGTAGAGACTTCATTACACCAGAGAATAGTCACTACCACATTAACTATGTAGAGACTTCATTACACACCAGAGAATAGTCACTACCACATTAACTATGTAGAGACTTCATTACACCAGAGAATAGTCACTACCACATTAACTATGTAGACTTCATGACACCAGAGAATAGTCACTACCACATTAACTATGTAGAGACTTCATTACACCAGAGAATAGTCACTACCACATTAACTATGTAGAGACTTCATTACACCAGAGAATAGTCACTACCACATTAACTATGTAGAGACTTCATTACACCAGAGAATAGTCACCGCCACATTAACTATGTAGAGACTTCATTACACCAGAGAATAGTCACTACCACATTAACTATGTAGAGACTTCATTACACCAGAGAATAGTCACTACCACATTAACTATGTAGAGACTTCATTACACACCAGAGAATAGTCACTACCACATTAACTATGGTGAGACTTCATTACACCAGAGAATAGTCACTACCACATTAACTATGTAGAGACTTCATTACACCAGAGAATAGTCACTACCACATTAACTATGTAGAGACTTCATTACACCAGAGAATAGTCACTACCACATTAACTATGTAGAGACTTCATTACACCAGAGAATAGTCACTACCACATTAACTATGTAGAGACTTCATTACACCAGAGAATAGTCACTACCACATTAACTATGTAGAGACTTCATTACACCAGAGAATAGTCACTACCACATTAACTATGTAGAGACTTCATTACACCAGAGAATAGTCACTACCACATTAACTATGTAGAGACTTCATTACACCAGAGAATAGTCACTACCACATTAACTATGTAGAGACTTCATTACACCAGAGAATAGTCACTACCACATTAACTATGTAGAGACTTCATTACACCAGAGAATAGTCACTACCACATTAACTATGTAGAGACTTCATTACACCAGAGAATAGTCACTACCACATTAACTATGTAGAGACTTCATTACACACCAGAGAATAGTCACTACCACATTAACTATGTAGACTTCATTACACCAGAGAATAGTCACTACCACATTAACTATGTAGAGACTTCATTACACACCAGAGAATAGTCACTACCACATTAACTATGTAGACTTCATTACACCAGAGAATAGTCACTACCACATTAACTATGTGAGACTTCATTACACCAGAGAATAGTCACTACCACATTAACTATGTAGAGACTTCATTACACCAGAGAATAGTCACCATATTAACTATGTAGAGACTTCATTACACCAGAGAATAGTCACTACCACATTAACTATGTAGAGACTTCATTACACCAGAGAATAGTCACTACCACATTAACTATGTAGAGACTTCATTACACCAGAGAATAGTCACTACCACATTAACTATGTAGAGACTTCATTACACCAGAGAATAGTCACTACCACATTAACTATGTAGAGACTTCATTACACACCAGAGAATAGTCACTACCACATTAACTATGTAGAGACTTCATTACACCAGAGAATAGTCACTACCACATTAACTATGTAGAGACTTCATTACACCAGAGAATAGTCACTACCACATTAACTATGTAGAGACTTCATTACACCAGAGAATAGTCACCACCACATTAACTATGTTGAGACTTCATTACACCAGAGAATAGTCACTACCACATTAACTATGTAGAGACTTCATTACACCAGAGAATAGTCACTACCACATTAACTATGTGAGACTTCATTACACCAGAGAATAGTCACTACCACATTAACTATGTAGAGACTTCATTACACACCAGAGAATAGTCACTACCACATTAACTATGTAGAGACTTCATTACACCAGAGAATAGTCACCACATTAACTATGTAGAGACTTCATTACACCAGAGAATAGTCACTACCACATTAACTATGTAGAGACTTCATTACACCAGAGAATAGTCACTACCACATTAACTATGTAGAGACTTCATTACACCAGAGAATAGTCACTACCACATTAACTATGTGAGACTTCATTACACCAGAGAATAGTCACTACCACATTAACTATGTAGAGACTTCATTACACCAGAGAATAGTCACTACCACATTAACTATGTAGAGACTTCATTACACAGAGAATAGTCACTACCACATTAACTATGTAGAGACTTCATTACACCAGAGAATAGTCACTACCACATTAACTATGTAGAGACTTCATTACACCAGAGAATAGTCACTACCACATTAACTATGTAGACTTCATTACACAGAGAATAGTCACTACCACATTAACTATGTAGAGACTTCATTACACCAGAGAATAGTCACTACCACATTAACTATGTAGAGACTTCATTACACCAGAGAATAGTCACTACCACATTAACTATGTAGAGACTTCATTACACCAGAGAATAGTCACTACATTAACTATGTAGAGACTTCATTACACCAGAGAATAGTCACTACCACATTAACTATGTAGAGACTTCATTACACCAGAGAATAGTCACTACCACATTAACTATTGAGACTTCATTACACCAGAGAATAGTCACTACCACATTAACTATGTAGAGACTTCATTACACACCAGAGAATAGTCACTACCACATTAACTATGTAGACTTCATTACACCAGAGAATAGTCACTACCACATTAACTATGTAGAGACTTCATTACACACCAGAGAATAGTCACTACCACATTAACTATGTAGAGACTTCATTACACCAGAGAATAGTCACTACCACATTAACTATGTAGAGACTTCATTACACACCAGAGAATAGTCACTACCACATTAACTATGTAGAGACTTCATTACACACCAGAGAATAGTCACTACCACATTAACTATGTAGACTTCATTACACCAGAGAATAGTCACTACCACATTAACTATGTAGACTTCATTACACAAGAGAATAGTCACTACCACATTAACTATGTAGAGACTTCATTACACCAGAGAATAGTCACTACCACATTAACTATGTAGACTTCATTACACCAGAGAATAGTCACTACCACATTAACTATGTAGAGACTTCATTACACACCAGAGAATAGTCACTACCACATTAACTATGTAGAGACTTCATTACACCAGAGAATAGTCACTACCACATTAACTATGTAGAGACTTCATTACACCAGAGAATAGTCACTACCACATTAACTATGTAGACTTCATTACACCAGAGAATAGTCACTACCACATTAACTATGTAGAGACTTCATTACACCAGAGAATAGTCACTACCACATTAACTATGTAGAGACTTCATTACACCAGAGAATAGTCACTACCACATTAACTATGTAGAGACTTCATTACACCAGAGAATAGTCACTACCACATTAACTATGTAGAGACTTCATTACACCAGAGAATAGTCACTACCACATTAACTATGTAGACTTCATTACACCAGAGAATAGTCACTACCACATTAACTATGTAGAGACTTCATTACACCAGAGAATAGTCACTACCACATTAACTATGTAGAGACTTCATTACACCAGAGAATAGTCACTACCACATTAACTATGTAGAGACTTCATTACACCAGAGAATAGTCACTACCACATTAACTATGTAGAGACTTCATTACACACCAGAGAATAGTCACTACCACATTAACTATGTAGAGACTTCATTACACCAGAGAATAGTCACTACCACATTAACTATAGAGACTTCATTACACCAGAGAATAGTCACTACCACATTAACTATGTAGAGACTTCATTACACCAGAGAATAGTCACTACCACATTAACTATGTAGAGACTTCATTACACACCAGAGAATAGTCACTACCACATTAACTATGTAGAGACTTCATTACACCAGAGAATAGTCACTACCACATTAACTATGTAGAGACTTCATTACACACCAGAGAATAGTCACTACCACATTAACTATGTAGAGACTTCATTACACCAGAGAATAGTCACTACCACATTAACTATGTAGAGACTTCATTACACCAGAGAATAGTCACTACCACATTAACTATGTAGAGACTTCATTACACACCAGAGAATAGTCACTACCACATTAACTATGTAGAGACTTCATTACACCAGAGAATAGTCACTACCACATTAACTATGTAGACTTCATTACACACCAGAGAATAGTCACTACCACATTAACTATGTAGACTTCATTACACAAGAGAATAGTCACTACCACATTAACTATGTAGAGACTTCATTACACCAGAGAATAGTCACTACCACATTAACTATGTAGAGACTTCATTACACCAGAGAATAGTCACTACCACATTAACTATGTAGACTTCATTACACCAGAGAATAGTCACTACCACATTAACTATGTAGACTTCATTACACCAGAGAATAGTCACTACCACATTAACTATGTAGAGACTTCATTACACCAGAGAATAGTCACTACCACATTAACTATGTAGAGACTTCATTACACCAGAGAATAGTCACTACCACATTAACTATGTAGAGACTTCATTACACACCAGAGAATAGTCACTACCACATTAACTATGTAGAGACTTCATTACACACCAGAGAATAGTCACTACCACATTAACTATGTAGAGACTTCATTACACCAGAGAATAGTCACTACCACATTAACTATGTAGAGACTTCATTACACCAGAGAATAGTCACTACCACATTAACTATGTAGACTTCATTACACAAGAGAATAGTCACTACCACATTAACTATGTAGACTTCATTACACCAGAGAATAGTCACTACCACATTAACTATGTAGAGACTTCATTACACCAGAGAATAGTCACTACCACATTAACTATGTAGAGACTTCATTACACCAGAGAATAGTCACTACCACATTAACTATGTAGAGACTTCATTACACCAGAGAATAGTCACTACCACATTAACTATGTAGAGACTTCATTACACCAGAGAATAGTCACTACCACATTAACTATGTAGAGACTTCATTACACCAGAGAATAGTCACTACCACATTAACTATGTAGAGACTTCATTACACAGAGATTAGTCACTACCACATTAACTATGTAGAGACTTCATTACACCAGAGAATAGCCACTACCACATTAACTATGTGAGACTTCATTACACCAGAGAATAGTCACTACCACATTAACTATGTAGAGACTTCATTACACCAGAGAATAGTCACTACCACATTAACTATGTAGAGACTTCATTACACCAGAGAATAGTCACTACCACATTAACTATGTAGAGACTTCATTACACCAGAGAATAGTCACTACCACATTAACTATGTAGAGACTTCATTACACCAGAGAATAGTCACTACCACATTAACTATGTAGAGACTTCATTACACCAGAGAATAGTCACTACCACATTAACTATGTAGAGACTTCATTACACCAGAGAATAGTCACTACCACATTAACTATGTAGAGACTTCATTACACCAGAGAATAGTCACTACCACATTAACTATGTAGAGACTTCATTACACCAGAGAATAGTCACTACCACATTAACTATGTAGACTTCATTACACAAGAGAATAGTCACTACCACATTAACTATGTAGAGACTTCATTACACCAGAGAATAGTCACTACCACATTAACTATGTAGAGACTTCATTACACCAGAGAATAGTCACTACCACATTAACTATGTAGAGACTTCATTACACCAGAGAATAGTCACTACCACATTAACTATGTAGAGACTTCATTACACACCAGAGAATAGTCACTACCACATTAACTATGTAGAGACTTCATTACACCAGAGAATAGTCACTACCACATTAACTATGTAGACTTCATTACACCAGAGAATAGTCACTACCACATTAACTATGTAGAGACTTCATTACACCAGAGAATAGTCACTACCACATTAACTATGTAGACTTCATTACACACCAGAGAATAGTCACTACCACATTAACTATGTAGAGACTTCATTACACCAGAGAATAGTCACTACCACATTAACTATGTAGAGACTTCATTACACCAGAGAATAGTCACTACCACATTAACTATGTAGAGACTTCATTACACCAGAGAATAGTCACTACCACATTAACTATGTAGAGACTTCATTACACACCAGAGAATAGTCACTACCACATTAACTATGTAGAGACTTCATTACACCAGAGAATAGTCACTACCACATTAACTATGTAGACTTCATGACACCAGAGAATAGTCACTACCACATTAACTATGTAGAGACTTCATTACACCAGAGAATAGTCACTACCACATTAACTATGTAGAGACTTCATTACACCAGAGAATAGTCACTACCACATTAACTATGTAGACTTCATTACACCAGAGAATAGTCACTACCACATTAACTATGTAGAGACTTCATTACACCAGAGAATAGTCACTACCACATTAACTATGTAGAGACTTCATTACACCAGAGAATAGTCACTACCACATTAACTATGTAGACTTCATTACACACCAGAGAATAGTCACTACCACATTAACTATGTAGACTTCATTACACCAGAGAATAGTCACTACCACATTAACTATGTAGAGACTTCATTACACCAGAGAATAGTCACTACCACATTAACTATGTAGAGACTTCATTACACCAGAGAATAGTTACTACCACATTAACTATGTAGAGACTTCATTACACCAGAGAATAGTCACTACCACATTAACTATGTAGACTTCATTACACACCAGAGAATAGTCACTACCATTAACTATGTAGAGAGAGAATAGTCACTACCACATTAACCAGAGAATAGTCACCATTAACTATAGTCACTACATTAACTATGAGACTTCATTACACCAGAGAATAGTCACTACCACATTAACTATGTAGAGACTTCATTACACACCAGAGAATAGTCACTACCACATTAACTATGTAGAGACTTCATTACACACCAGAGAATAGTCACTACCACATTAACTATGTAGAGACTTCATTACACCAGAGAATAGTCACTACCACATTAACTATGTAGAGACTTCATTACACCAGAGAATAGTCACTACCACATTAACTATGTAGACTTCATGACACCAGAGAATAGTCACTACCACATTAACTATGTAGAGACTTCATTACACCAGAGAATAGTCACTACCACATTAACTAGAGAATAGTCACTACCACATTAACTATGTAGAGACTTCATTACACCAGAGAATAGTCACTACCACATTAACTATGTAGAGACTTCATTACACCAGAGAATAGTCACTACCACATTAACTATGTAGAGACTTCATTACACCAGAGAATAGTCACTACCACATTAACTATGTAGAGACTTCATTACACACCAGAGAATAGTCACTACCACATTAACTATGTGAGACTTCATTACACCAGAGAATAGTCACTACCACATTAACTATGTAGAGACTTCATTACACCAGAGAATAGTCACTACCACATTAACTATGTAGAGACTTCATTACACACCAGAGAATAGTCACTACCACATTAACTATGTAGAGACTTCATTACACCAGAGAATAGTCACTACCACATTAACTATGTAGAGACTTCATTACACCAGAGAATAGTCACCACCACATTAACTATGTTGAGACTTCATTACACCAGAGAATAGTCACTACCACATTAACTATGTAGAGACTTCATTACACACCAGAGAATAGTCACTACCACATTAACTATGTAGAGACTTCATTACACCAGAGAATAGTCACTACCACATTAACTATGTAGAGACTTCATTACACCAGAGAATAGTCACTACCACATTAACTATGTAGAGACTTCATTACACACCAGAGAATAGTCACTACCACATTAACTATGTAGAGACTTCATTACACCAGAGAATAGTCACTACCACATTAACTATGTAGAGACTTCATTACACCAGAGAATAGTCACTACCACATTAACTATGTAGAGACTTCATTACACCAGAGAATAGTCACTACCACATTAACTATGTGAGACTTCATTACACCAGAGAATAGTCACTACCACATTAACTATGTAGAGACTTCATTACACCAGAGAATAGTCACTACCACATTAACTATGTAGAGACTTCATTACACCAGAGAATAGTCACTACCACATTAACTATGTAGAGACTTCATTACACCAGAGAATAGTCACTACCACATTAACTATGTAGAGACTTCATTACACCAGAGAATAGTCACTACCACATTAACTATGTAGAGACTTCATTACACCAGAGAATAGTCACTACCACATTAACTATGTAGAGACTTCATTACACCAGAGAATAGTCACTACCACATTAACTATGTAGAGACTTCATTACACCAGAGAATAGTCACTACCACATTAACTATGTAGAGACTTCATTACACCAGAGAATAGTCACTACCACATTAACTATGTAGAGACTTCATTACACACCAGAGAATAGTCACTACCACATTAACTATGTAGACTTCATTACACCAGAGAATAGTCACTACCACATTAACTATGTAGAGACTTCATTACACACCAGAGAATAGTCACTACCACATTAACTATGTAGAGACTTCATTACACCAGAGAATAGTCACTACCACATTAACTATGTAGACTTCATGACACCAGAGAATAGTCACTACGACATTAACTATGTAGACTACATTACACCAGAGAATAGTCACCACATTAACTATGTAGAGACTTCATTACACCAGAGAATAGTCACTACCACATTAACTATGTAGAGACTTCATTACACCAGAATAGTCACCACATTAACTATGTAGAGACTTCATTACACCAGAGAATAGTCACTACCACATTAACTATGTAGAGACTTCATTACACCAGAGAATAGTCACTACCACATTAACTATGTGAGACTTCATTACACCAGAGAATAGTCACTACCACATTAACTATGTAGAGACTTCATTACACCAGAGAATAGTCACTACCACATTAACTATGTAGAGACTTCATTACACACCAGAGAATAGTCACTACCACATTAACTATGTAGACTTCATTACACCAGAGAACAGTCACTACCACATTAACTATGTAGAGACTTCATTCACACCAGAGAATAGTCACTACCACATTAACTATGTAGAGACTTCATTACACCAGAGAATAGTCACTACCACATTAACTATGTAGAGACTTCATTACACCAGAGAATAGTCACTACCACATTAACTATGTAGAGACTTCATTACACCAGAGAATAGTCACTACCACATTAACTATGTAGAGACTTCATTACACCAGAGAATAGTCACTACCACATTAACTATGTAGAGACTTCATTACACCAGAGAATAGTCACTACCACATTAACTATGTAGAGACTTCATTACACCAGAGAATAGTCACTACCACATTAACTATGTAGAGACTTCATTACACCAGAGAATAGTCACTACCACATTAACTATGTAGAGACTTCATTACACCAGAGAATAGTCACTACCACATTAACTATGTAGAGACTTCATTACACCAGAGAATAGTCACTACCACATTAACTATGTAGAGACTTCATTACACCAGAGAATAGTCACTACCACATTAACTATGTAGAGACTTCATTACACACCAGAGAATAGTCACTACCACATTAACTATGTAGAGACTTCATTACACCAGAGAATAGTCACTACCACATTAACTATGTAGAGACTTCATTACACCAGAGAATAGTCACTACCACATTAACTATGTAGAGACTTCATTACACCAGAGAATAGTCACTACCACATTAACTATGTAGAGACTTCATTACACCAGAGAATAGTCACTACCACATTAACTATGTAGAGACTTCATTACACCAGAGAATAGTCACTACCACATTAGACTTCATTACACCAGAGAATAGTCACTACCACATTAACTATGTAGAGACTTCATTACACCAGAGAATAGTCACTACCACATTAACTATGTAGAGACTTCATTACACCAGAGAATAGTCACTACCACATTAACTATGTAGACTTCATTACACCAGAGAATAGTCACTACCACATTAACTATGTAGACTTCATTACACACCAGAGAATAGTCACTACCACATTAACTATGTAGAGACTTCATTACACCAGAGAATAGTCACTACCACATTAACTATGTAGAGACTTCATTACACCAGAGAATAGTCACTACCACATTAACTATGTAGAGACTTCATTACACACCAGAGAATAGTCACTACCACATTAACTATGTAGAGACTTCATTACACCAGAGAATAGTCACTACCACATTAACTATGTAGAGACTTCATTACACACCAGAGAATAGTCACTACCACATTAACTATGTAGAGACTTCATTACACACCAGAGAATAGTCACTACCACATTAACTATGTAGAGACTTCATTACACCAGAGAATAGTCACTACCACATTAACTATGTAGACTTCATACACCAGAGAATAGTCACTACCACATTAACTATGTAGAGACTTCATTACACCAGAGAATAGTCACTACCACATTAACTATGTAGAGACTTCATTACACCAGAGAATAGTCACTACCACATTAACTATGTAGAGACTTCATTACACCAGAGAATAGTCACTACCACATTAACTATGTAGAGACTTCATTACACCAGAGAATAGTCACTACCACATTAACTATGTGAGACTTCATTACACCAGAGAATAGTCACTACCACATTAACTATGTAGAGACTTCATTACACCAGAGAATAGTCACTACCACATTAACTATGTAGAGACTTCATTACACCAGAGAATAGTCACTACCACATTAACTATGTAGAGACTTCATTACACCAGAGAATAGTCACTACCACATTAACTATGTAGAGACTTCATTACACCAGAGAATAGTCACTACCACATTAACTATGTAGAGACTTCATTACACACCAGAGAATAGTCACTACCACATTAACTATGTAGAGACTTCATTACACCAGAGAATAGTCACTACCACATTAACTATGTAGAGACTTCATTACACACCAGAGAATAGTCACTACCACATTAACTATGTAGAGACTTCATTACACCAGAGAATAGTCACTACCACATTAACTATGTAGACTTCATGACACCAGAGAATAGTCACTACCACATTAACTATGTAGAGACTTCATTACACCAGAGAATAGTCACTACCATTAACTATGTGAGACTTCATTACACCAGAGAATAGTCACTACCACATTAACTATGTAGAGACTTCATTACACCAGAGAATAGTCACTACCACATTAACTATGTGAGACTTCATTACACCAGAGAATAGTCACTACCACATTAACTATGTAGAGACTTCATTACACCAGAGAATAGTCACTACCACATTAACTATGTAGAGACTTCATTACACCAGAGAATAGTCACTACCACATTAACTATGTAGAGACTTCATTACACCAGAGAATAGTCACTACCACATTAACTATGTAGAGACTTCATTACACCAGAGAATAGTCACTACCACATTAACTATGTAGAGACTTCATTACACCAGAGAATAGTCACTACCACATTAACTATGTAGAGACTTCATTACACACCAGAGAATAGTCACTACCACATTAACTATGTGAGACTTCATTACACCAGAGAATAGTCACTACCACATTAACTATGTAGAGACTTCATTACACCAGAGAATAGTCACTACCACATTAACTATGTAGAGACTTCATTACACCAGAGAATAGTCACTACCACATTAACTATGTAGAGACTTCATTACACCAGAGAATAGTCACTACCACATTAACTATGTAGAGACTTCATTACACCAGAGAATAGTCACTACCACATTAACTATGTAGAGACTTCATTACACCAGAGAATAGTCACTACCACATTAACTATGTAGACTTCATTACACCAGAGAATAGTCACTACCACATTAACTATGTAGAGACTTCATTACACCAGAGAATAGTCACCACATTAACTATGTAGAGACTTCATTACACCAGAGAATAGTCACTACCACATTAACTATGTAGAGACTTCATTACACCAGAGAATAGTCACTACCACATTAACTATGTAGAGACTTCATTACACACCAGAGAATAGTCACTACCACATTAACTATGTAGACTTCATTACACACCAGAGAATAGTCACTACCACATTAACTATGTAGAGACTTCATTACACCAGAGAATAGTCACTACCACATTAACTATGTAGACTTCATTACACCAGAGAATAGTCACTACCACATTAACTATGTAGAGACTTCATTACACCAGAGAATAGTCACTACCACATTAACTATGTAGAGACTTCATTACACCAGAGAATAGTCACTACCACATTAACTATGTAGACTTCATTACACCAGAGAATAGTCACTACCACATTAACTATGTAGAGACTTCATTACACCAGAGAATAGTCACTACCACATTAACTATGTAGAGACTTCATTACACACCAGAGAATAGTCACTACCACATTAACTATGTAGACTTCATTACACCAGAGAATAGTCACTACCACATTAACTATGTAGAGACTTCATTACACCAGAGAATAGTCACTACCACATTAACTATGTAGAGACTTCATTACACACCAGAGAATAGTCACTACCATTAACTATGTAGACTTCATTACACCAGAGAATAGTCACTACCACATTAACTATGTAGAGACTTCATTACACCAGAGAATAGTCACTACCACATTAACTATGTAGAGACTTCATTACACCAGAGAATAGTCACTACCACATTAACTAACTATGTAGACTTCATTACACCAGAGAATAGTCACTACCACATTAACTATGTAGAGACTTTACACCAGAGAATAGTCACTACCACATTAACTATGTAGACTTCATTACACAAGAGAATAGTCACTACCACATTAACTATGTAGAGACTTCATTACACCAGAGAATAGTCACTACCACATTAACTATGTAGAGACTTCATTACACCAGAGAATAGTCACTACCACATTAACTATGTAGAGACTTCATTACACACCAGAGAATAGTCACTACCACATTAACTATGTAGAGACTTCATTACACCAGAGAATAGTCACTACCACATTAACTATGTAGAGACTTCATTACACCAGAGAATAGTCACTACCACATTAACTATGTAGAGACTTCATTACACAAGAGAATAGTCACTACCACATTAACTATGTAGAGACTTCATTACACCAGAGAATAGTCACTACCACATTAACTATGTAGAGACTTCATTACACCAGAGAATAGTCACTACCACATTAACTATGTAGAGACTTCATTACACCAGAGAATAGTCACCACATTAACTATGTAGAGACTTCATTACACCAGAGAATAGTCACTACCACATTAACTATGTAGAGACTTCATTACACCAGAGAATAGTCACTACCACATTAACTATGTAGAGACTTCATTACACACCAGAGAATAGTCACTACCACATTAACTATGTAGAGACTTCATTACACACCAGAGAATAGTCACTACCACATTAACTATGTAGAGACTTCATTACACCAGAGAATAGTCACTACCACATTAACTATGTAGAGACTTCATTACACACCAGAGAATAGTCACTACCACATTAACTATGTAGAGACTTCATTACACCAGAGAATAGTCACTACCACATTAACTATGTAGAGACTTCATTACACCAGAGAATAGTCACTACCACATTAACTATGTAGAGACTTCATTACACCAGAGAATAGTCACTACCACATTAACTATGTAGAGACTTCATTACACACCAGAGAATAGTCACTACCACATTAACTATGTAGAGACTTCATTACACCAGAGAATAGTCACTACCACATTAACTATGTAGAGACTTCATTACACACCAGAGAATAGTCACTACCACATTAACTATGTAGAGACTTCATTACACCAGAGAATAGTCACTACCACATTAACTATGTAGACTTCATGACACCAGAGAATAGTCACTACCACATTAACTATGTAGAGACTTCATTACACCAGAGAATAGTCACTACCACATTAACTATGTAGAGACTTCATTACACCAGAGAATAGTCACTACCACATTAACTATGTAGAGACTTCATTACACCAGAGAATAGTCACTACCACATTAACTATGTAGAGACTTCATTACACCAGAGAATAGTCACTACCACATTAACTATGTAGAGACTTCATTACACCAGAGAATAGTCACTACCACATTAACTATGTAGAGACTTCATTACACACCAGAGAATAGTCACTACCACATTAACTATAACTATGTAGACTTCATTACACCAGAGAATAGTCACTACCACATTAACTATGTAGAGACTTCATTACACCAGAGAATAGTCACTACCACATTAACTATGTAGAGACTTCATTACACCAGAGAATAGTCACTACCACATTAACTATGTAGAGACTTCATTACACCAGAGAATAGTCACTACCACATTAACTATGTAGAGACTTCATTACACCAGAGAATAGTCACTACCACATTAACTATGTAGAGACTTCATTACACCAGAGAATAGTCACTACCACATTAACTATGTAGAGACTTCATTACACCAGAGAATAGTCACTACCACATTAACTATGTAGAGACTTCATTACACACCAGAGAATAGTCACTACCACATTAACTATGTAGAGACTTCATTACACCAGAGAATAGTCACTACCACATTAACTATGTAGAGACTTCATTACACCAGAGAATAGTCACTACCACATTAACTATGTAGAGACTTCATTACACCAGAGAATAGTCACTACCACATTAACTATGTAGAGACTTCATTACACACCAGAGAATAGTCACTACCACATTAACTATGTAGACTTCATTACACAGTGAATAGTCACTACCACATTAACTATGTAGAGACTTCATTACACCAGAGAATAGTCACTACATTAACTATGTAGACTTCATTACACAAGAGAATAGTCACTACCACATTAACTATGTAGAGACTTCATTACACCAGAGAATAGTCACTACCACATTAACTATGTAGACTTCATTACACACCAGAGAATAGTCACTACCACATTAACTATGTAGAGACTTCATTACACACCAGAGAATAGTCACTACCACATTAACTATGTAGAGACTTCATTACACACCAGAGAATAGTCACTACCACATTAACTATGTAGAGACTTCATTACACCAGAGAATAGTCACTACCACATTAACTATGTAGAGACTTCATTACACACCAGAGAATAGTCACTACCACATTAACTATGTAGAGACTTCATTACACCAGAGAATAGTCACTACCACATTAACTATGTAGAGACTTCATTACACCAGAGAATAGTCACTACCACATTAACTATGTAGACTTCATTACACCAGAGAATAGTCACTACCACATTAACTATGTAGAGACTTCATTACACCAGAGAATAGTCACCACATTAACTATGTAGAGACTTCATTACACCAGAGAATAGTCACTACCACATTAACTATGTAGACTTCATTACACCAGAGAATAGTCACTACCACATTAACTATGTAGAGACTTCATTACACCAGAGAATAGTCACTACCACATTAACTATGTAGACTTCATTACACACCAGAGAATAGTCACTACCACATTAACTATGTAGAGACTTCATTACACTAGAGAATAGTCACTACCACATTAACTATGTAGAGACTTCATTACACACCAGAGAATAGTCACTACCACATTAACTATGTAGAGACTTCATTACACCAGAGAATAGTCACTACCACATTAACTATGTAGAGACTTCATGACACCAGAGAATAGTCACTACCACATTAACTATGTAGAGACTTCAAGACACCAGAGAATAGTCACTACCATATTAACTATGTAGAGACTTCATTACACCAGAGAATAGTCACTACCACATTAACTATGTAGAGACTTCATTACACCAGAGAATAGTCACTACCACATTAACTATGTAGAGACTTCATTACACCAGAGAATAGTCACTACCACATTAACTATGTAGAGACTTCATTACACCAGAGAATAGTCACTACCACATTAACTATGTAGAGACTTCATTACACCAGAGAATAGTCACTACCACATTAACTATGTAGAGACTTCATTACACCAGAGAATAGTCACTACCACATTAACTATGTAGAGACTTCATTACACCAGAGAATAGTCACTACCACATTAACTATGTAGAGACTTCATTACACCAGAGAATAGTCACTACCACATTAACTATGTAGAGACTTCATTACACACCAGAGAATAGTCACTACCACATTAACTATGTAGAGACTTCATTACACCAGAGAATAGTCACTACCACATTAACTATGTAGAGACTTCATTACACCAGAGAATAGTCACTACCACATTAACTATGTAGAGACTTCATTACACCAGAGAATAGTCACTACCACATTAACTATGTAGAGACTTCATTACACCAGAGAATAGTCACTACCACATTAACTATGTAGAGACTTCATTACACCAGAGAATAGTCACTACCACATTAACTATGTAGAGACTTCATTACACCAGAGAATAGTCACTACCACATTAACTATGTAGAGACTTCATTACACCAGAGAATAGTCACTACCACATTAACTATGTAGAGACTTCATTACACACCAGAGAATAGTCACTACCACATTAACTATGTAGAGACTTCATTACACCAGAGAATAGTCACTACCACATTAACTATGTAGAGACTTCATTACACCAGAGAATAGTCACTACCACATTAACTATGTAGAGACTTCATTACACCAGAGAATAGTCACTACCACATTAACTATGTAGAGACTTCATTACACCAGAGAATAGTCACTACCACATTAACTATGTAGAGACTTCATTACACCAGAGAATAGTCACTACCACATTAACTATGTAGAGACTTCATTACACCAGAGAATAGTCACTACCACATTAACTATGTAGAGACTTCATTACACCAGAGAATAGTCACTACCACATTAACTATGTAGAGACTTCATTACACCAGAGAATAGTCACTACCACATTAACTATGTAGAGACTTCATTAACACCAGAGAATAGTCACTACCACATTAACTATGTAGAGACTTCATTACACCAGAGAATAGTCACTACCACATTAACTATGTAGAGACTTCATTACACCAGAGAATAGTCACTACCACATTAACTATGTAGACTTCATTACACACCAGAGAATAGTCACTACCACATTAACTATGTAGACTTCATTACACAAGAGAATAGTCACTACCACATTAACTATGTAGAGACTTCATTACACACCAGAGAATAGTCACTACCACATTAACTATGTAGACTTCATTACACCAGAGAATAGTCACTACCACATTAACTATGTAGAGACTTCATTACACCAGAGAATAGTCACTACCACATTAACTATGTAGAGACTTCATTACACCAGAGAATAGTCACCACATTAACTATGTAGAGACTTCATTACACCAGAGAATAGTCACTACCACATTAACTATGTAGAGACTTCATTACACCAGAGAATAGTCACTACCACATTAACTATGTAGAGACTTCATTACACCAGAGAATAGTCACTACCACATTAACTATGTAGACTTCATTACACCAGAGAATAGTCACTACCACATTAACTATGTAGACTTCATTACACACCAGAGAATAGTCACTACCACATTAACTATGTAGAGACTTCATTACACCAGAGAATAGTCACTACCACATTAACTATGTAGAGACTTCATTACACCAGAGAATAGTCACTACCACATTAACTATGTAGAGACTTCATTACACCAGAGAATAGTCACTACCACATTAACTATGTAGAGACTTCATTACACCAGAGAATAGTCACTACCACATTAACTATGTAGAGACTTCATTACACCAGAGAATAGTCACTACCACATTAACTATGTAGAGACTTCATTACACCAGAGAATAGTCACTACCACATTAACTATGTAGAGACTTCATTACACACCAGAGAATAGTCACTACCACATTAACTATGTAGAGACTTCATTACACCAGAGAATAGTCACCACATTAACTATGTAGAGACTTCATTACACCAGAGAATAGTCACTACCACATTAACTATGTAGAGACTTCATTACACCAGAGAATAGTCACTACCACATTAACTATGTAGAGACTTCATTACACCAGAGAATAGTCACTACCACATTAACTATGTAGAGACTTCATTACACCAGAGAATAGTCACTACCACATTAACTATGTAGAGACTTCATTACACCAGAGAATAGTCACTACCACATTAACTATGTAGACTTCATTACACCAGAGAATAGTCACTACCACATTAACTATGTAGAGACTTCATTACACCAGAGAATAGTCACTACCACATTAACTATGTAGAGACTTCATTACACCAGAGAATAGTCACTACCACATTAACTATGTAGACTTCATTACACCAGAGAATAGTCACTACCACATTAACTATGTAGAGACTTCATTACACCAGAGAATAGTCACTACCACATTAACTATGTAGAGACTTCATTACACCAGAGAATAGTCACTACCACATTAACTATGTAGAGACTTCATTACACCAGAGAATAGTCACTACCACATTAACTATGTAGAGACTTCATTACACCAGAGAATAGTCACTACCACATTAACTATGTAGAGACTTCATTACACCAGAGAATAGTCACTACCACATTAACTATGTAGACTTCATTACACCAGAGAATAGTCACTACCACATTAACTATGTAGAGACTTCATTACACACCAGAGAATAGTCACTACCACATTAACTATGTAGACTTCATTACACCAGAGAATAGTCACTACCACATTAACTATGTAGACTTCATTACACACCAGAGAATAGTCACTACCACATTAACTATGTAGAGACTTCATTACACCAGAGAATAGTCACTACCACATTAACTATGTAGAGACTTCATTACACCAGAGAATAGTCACTACCACATTAACTATGTAGAGACTTCATTACACACCAGAGAATAGTCACTACCACATTAACTATGTAGAGACTTCATTACACCAGAGAATAGTCACTACCACATTAACTATGTAGAGACTTCATTACACCAGAGAATAGTCACTACCACATTAACTATGTAGAGACTTCATTACACCAGAGAATAGTCACTACCACATTAACTATGTAGACTTCATTACACCAGAGAATAGTCACTACCACATTAACTATGTAGAGACTTCATTACACACCAGAGAATAGTCACTACCACATTAACTATGTAGAGACTTCATTACACCAGAGAATAGTCACTACCACATTAACTATGTAGAGACTTCATTACACCAGAGAATAGTCACTACCACATTAACTATGTAGAGACTTCATTACACCAGAGAATAGTCACTACCACATTAACTATGTAGAGACTTCATTACACCAGAGAATAGTCACTACCACATTAACTATGTAGAGACTTCATTACACCAGAGAATAGTCACTACCACATTAACTATGTAGACTTCATTACACCAGAGAATAGTCACTACCACATTAACTATGTAGAGACTTCATTACACCAGAGAATAGTCACTACCACATTAACTATGTAGACTTCATTACACCAGAGAATAGTCACTACCACATTAACTATGTAGAGACTTCATTACACCAGAGAATAGTCACTACCACATTAACTATGTAGAGACTTCATTACACAAGAGAATAGTCACTACCACATTAACTATGTAGAGACTTCATTACACCAGAGAATAGTCACTACCACATTAACTATGTAGAGACTTCATTACACACCAGAGAATAGTCACTACCACATTAACTATGTAGAGACTTCATTACACCAGAGAATAGTCACTACCACATTAACTATATAGACTTCATGACACCAGAGAATAGTCACCACATTAACTATGTAGAGACTTCATTACACCAGAGAATAGTCACTACCACATTAACTATGTAGAGACTTCATTACACACCAGAGAATAGTCACTACCACATTAACTATGTAGAGACTTCATTACACCAGAGAATAGTCACTACCACATTAACTATGTAGAGACTTCATTACACACCAGAGAATAGTCACTACCACATTAACTATGTAGACTTCATGACACCAGAGAATAGTCACTACCATATTAACTATGTAGAGACTTCATTACACCAGAGAATAGTCACTACCACATTAACTATGTAGACTTCATTACACACCAGAGAATAGTCACTACCACATTAACTATGTAGACTTCATTACACCAGAGAATAGTCACTACCACATTAACTATGTAGACTTCATTACACACCAGAGAATAGTCACTACCACATTAACTATGTAGACTTCATTACACAAGAGAATAGTCACTACCACATTAACTATGTAGAGACTTCATTACACCAGAGAATAGTCACTACCACATTAACTATGTAGAGACTTCATTACACCAGAGAATAGTCACTACCACATTAACTATGTAGACTTCATGACACCAGAGAATAGTCACTACCACATTAACTATGTAGAGACTTCATTACACCAGAGAATAGTCACTACCACATTAACTATGTAGAGACTTCATTACACCAGAGAATAGTCACTACCACATTAACTATGTAGAGACTTCATTACACCAGAGAATAGTCACTACCACATTAACTATGTAGACTTCATTACACACCAGAGAATAGTCACTACCACATTAACTATGTAGAGACTTCATTACACACCAGAGAATAGTCACTACCACATTAACTATGTAGAGACTTCATTACACCAGAGAATAGTCACTACCACATTAACTATGTAGAGACTTCATTACACCAGAGAATAGTCACTACCACATTAACTATGTAGACTTCATTACACAGAGAATAGTCACTACCACATTAACTATGTAGACTTCATTACACCAGAGAATAGTCACTACCACATTAACTATGTAGACTTCATTACACCAGAGAATAGTCACTACCACATTAACTATGTAGAGACTTCATTACACCAGAGAATAGTCACTACCACATTAACTATGTAGAGACTTCATTACACCAGAGAATAGTCACTACCACATTAACTATGTAGAGACTTCATTACACCAGAGAATAGTCACTACCACATTAACTATGTAGAGACTTCATTACACCAGAGAATAGTCACTACCACATTAACTATGTAGAGACTTCACTAACACATTAACTATGTAGACTTCATTACACCAGAGAATAGTCACTACCACATTAACTATGTAGAGACTTCATTAACAACAGAGAATAGTCACTACCACATTAACTATGTAGAGACTTCATTACACCAGAGAATAGTCACTACCACATTAACTATGTAGAGACTTCATTACACCAGAGAATAGTCACTACCACATTAACTATGTAGAGACTTCATTACACCAGAGAATAGTCACTACCACATTAACTATGTAGACTTCATTACACCAGAGAATAGTCACTACCACATTAACTATGTAGAGACTTCATTACACCAGAGAATAGTCACTACCATATTAACTATGTAGAGACTTCATTACACCAGAGAATAGTCACTACCACATTAACTATGTAGACTTCATTACACCAGAGAATAGTCACTACCACATTAACTATGTAGAGACTTCATTACACCAGAGAATAGTCACTACCACATTAACTATGTAGACTTCATGACACCAGAGAATAGTCACCACCACATTAACTATGTTGAGACTTCATTACACCAGAGAATAGTCACTACCACATTAACTATGTAGAGACTTCATTACACCAGAGAATAGTCACTACCACATTAACTATGTAGAGACTTCATTACACCAGAGAATAGTCACTACCACATTAACTATGTAGACTTCATTACACACCAGAGAATAGTCACTACCACATTAACTATGTAGAGACTTCATGACACCAGAGAATAGTCACTACCATATTAACTATGTAGAGACTTCATTACACCAGAGAATAGTCACTACCACATTAACTATGTAGAGACTTCATTACACCAGAGAATAGTCACTACCACATTAACTATGTAGACTTCATTACACACCAGAGAATAGTCACTACCACATTAACTATGTAGACTTCATTACACAAGAGAATAGTCACTACCACATTAACTATGTAGAGACTTCATTACACCAGAGAATAGTCACTACCACATTAACTATGTAGAGACTTCATTACACCAGAGAATAGTCACCACATTAACTATGTAGAGACTTCATTACACACCAGAGAATAGTCACTACCACATTAACTATGTAGAGACTTCATTACACAAGAGAATAGTCACTACCACATTAACTATGTAGACTTCATTACACCAGAGAATAGTCACTACCACATTAACTATGTAGAGACTTCATTACACCAGAGAATAGTCACTACCACATTAACTATGTAGAGACTTCATTACACCAGAGAATAGTCACTACCACATTAACTATGTTGAGACTTCATTACACCAGAGAATAGTCACTACCACATTAACTATGTAGAGACTTCATTACACCAGAGAATAGTCACTACCACATTAACTATGTAGACTTCATTACACCAGAGAATAGTCACTACCACATTAACTATGTAGAGACTTCATTACACCAGAGAATAGTCACTACCACATTAACTATGTAGACTTCATTACACCAGAGAATAGTCACTACCACATTAACTATGTAGAGACTTCATTACACCAGAGAATAGTCACTACCATATTAACTATGTAGAGACTTCATTACACCAGAGAATAGTCACTACCACATTAACTATGTAGAGACTTCATTACACCAGAGAATAGTCACTACCACATTAACTATGTAGACTTCATTACACACCAGAGAATAGTCACTACCAAAAAATATATAAATATGTATATATATATATATGACTAAGACATATATGTCTATATATATGTATATATACATACATATATATATATATATGTATATATGTATATATATACATATATATATATGTAAATATATATGTCTATATATATATATATATATATATTAGGGCTGTCAGCGTTAACGCGTTAATCTATGCGATTAATTTGGCCGCGTTAACGCACTAAAATATTTTAACGCAATTAACGCAAATTTGTATTTTATTTTTTATTTTTTAAACCGCGGCAGTACGGTTTGACACTGTTTCCGTTTTTAAAACAATTATTTATCCGCGAAAATAAGGATCATAAATGAGTTTAACTCGTGGATGAATCAGTCGGGTTTCCTCCTGCTCCTCCTTCCTCCCGTCTCCCCCTCTGATACACAGACGAACGGAGGGCGACGTGTCGGGGGACGCGGCGCGGAAAGAATTCGTCACACGAAACCTTCAACGTGATTGGTCAATCCGTTTGTCTGTCAACATTTTGGGGAAAAAACAACCAATGAACACTCAGTAAATCACAAAGGACCTCCCACCTCACAGGTGAGGCTCATTAGCAGCCTGTCAGTCAGAGAGCAGAGAACACGGCGCCAGGACAATGAGCCTCATTGAATAGAGCTGAGATTGTTCTGGAATGTTTGATGTAGAACACGTGGGGGTGTGTCATATGCAAAAGACTTTAAAAGGTGCATTTAATTTATTTTGTAAAATGTATAAAATGCCCCCAGCCTCCAGAGGGTGAACGTGACATATGTGAATGTCAGTCAGTTACCAAGGCCACTGGTTCTGCTGTTCAGTGGTAAAGATGACAGGACCAATGGGGTCTCAATATACTTCTTTTTTTTTACTAATCTGATGTTTCACTGAAGAAACAATTTATCATCCACGATATTAAATACCTCGCTGGCACTTTATAGGTAGGAGCCTCTTTGAAACACAGCTCTGTGTGAAGTTTGGTCTTTAAAAAGAAGGAAACAACTTTTAATCGCGATTAATCGCGATTAATTAATCGCAATTTCAAAATGTGCGATTAATTAGTTAAATTTTTTTAATCGATTGACAGCCCTAATATATATACACATATATATGTATATATATATATGGGGCAGAGGACAAAGGAAGGACAGCTTCCTGCTGCATCCTGTGTTCTGCTGACTGGGCGATGAGCTCCTCAGGACCAGATGACCTCCAGATGACCTCCAGATGACCTCCAGCCTCCAGCTCTGCAGCTTCACAGCCTCAGATTCAACAGATTCAACAGATTCAACAGATTCATCGTTTACATCGGATACCCTCAGAATGTTTCTGTCCACCTCATCACACAGAGGCATCTCATACTTTTGCTACTCATGCTACTCATGCTGCTCATGCTACCTGTTCTACTTTTGCTACTCATGCTACTCATGCTGCTCATGCTACCTGTTCTACTTTTGCTACTCATGCTACTCATGCTGCTCATGCTACCTGTTCTACTTTTGCTACTCATGCTACTCATGCTACTCATGCTACTCATGCTGCTCATGCTACCTGTTCTACTTTTGCTACTCATGCTACTCATGCTACTCATGCTGCTCATGCTACCTGTTCTACTTTTGCTACTCATGCTACTCATGCTACCTGTTCTACTTTTGCTACTCATGCTACTCATGCTACCTGTTCTACTTTTGCTACTCATGCTACTCATGCTGCTCATGCTACCTGTTCTACTTTTGCTACTCATGCTACTCATGCTTCTCATGCTACCTGTTCTACTTTTGCTACTCATGCTACTCATGCTGCTCATGCTACCTGTTCTACTTTTGCTACTCATGCTACTCATGCTACCTGTTCTACTTTTGCTACTCATGCTACTCATGCTACCTGTTCTACTTTTGCTACTCATGCTACTCATGCTGCTCATGCTACCTGTTCTACTTTTGCTACTCATGCTACTCATGCTGCTCATGCTACCTGTTCTACTTTTGCTACTCATGCTACTCATGCTACCTGTTCTACTTTTGCTACTCATGCTACTCATGCTACCTGTTCTACTTTTTCTACTCCTGCTACTCTTGCTACTTGTGCTACTCATGCTACTTATGCTACTTGTGCTAGTCATGCTACTCTTGCTAATCATATGACTTGTGATACTCATACTACTTGTCCTACTCATGCTACTCATGCTGCTCATGCTACTCATGCTACTCATGCTACCTGTTCTACTTTTGCTACTCATGCTACTCATGCTACCTGTTCTACTTTTGCTACTCATGCTACTCATGCTACCTGTTCTACTTTAGCTACTCCTGCTTCTCTTGCTACTTGTGCTACTCATGCTACTTATGCTACTTGTGCTAGTCATGCTACTCTTGCTAATCATATGACTTGTGATACTCATACTACTTGTCCTACTCATGCTACTCATGCTACTCCTACTTGTGCTACTCATGCTACTCGTGCAACTTGTGCTACTCATGCGACTTGTTCTACTTGTGCTACTCATGCTACTCGTGCAACTTGTGCTACTCGTGCTACTTTTGCTACTCATGTTATTTGTGCTACTACAGCTATTTGTGCTACTTGTGCTACTCATGCTACTTGTGCTACATGTGCTACTCCTGCTGCTTGTGCTAGTCATGCTACTCTTGCTAATCATATGACTTGTGATACTCAAGCTACTTGTCCTACTCATGCTACTCATGCTACTCGTGCTACTCATGCTACTTGTGCTACTCATGCTACATGTGCTACTTGTGCTACTCATGCTACTCGTGCTAGTCATGCTACTTGTGCTACTTCTGCTGCTTGTGCTAGTCATGCTACTCTTGCTAATCATATGACTTGTGATACTCAAGCTACTTGGGCTACTCGTGCAACTTGTGCTACTTGTGCTACTCGTGCTACTTGTGCTACTCATGCTACTACTGCTATTTGCGCTACTTGTGCTACTCCTGCCTCTGGTGGGAAAGGGAAAGGGCTCCGGGCTTGTTTTCCAGAATCAGACTACAGATGGCTCAAGTCAGCATATGCACATTAGAGGGTTTATTCTTGTGATAGAATGCTGACGGGGACGAACTAATGGGAAGTGGCCTTCCCTCTGCGCATTACAGGAAGGCCGCTATCCAAACATGCAGCATTTAGGGCGTGAATCCTGGAGCCACCACAACCAGAACCTAAGATGGCCACTTATCTCCAGTCCATAATTGAGGTAGTCTTAGATTTGATCCTCTCTGTTCCTTTAACTCTGACTGACGTCATGCCCTTGACCCTTTAGGCCTGAAAACACGGCATTAATCAGAGTGGCAACGTCCTGGTGTTCTTCAGGAGACGATGTCGTGGGTGACTTACAGTGAAGCCCGGCAACAGTTTCCACACAGTTCCTAAAAAAACAAAACAGGAAGTCTTTCTACTCGGGAGCAACATTGGCCAAGCACCTTACCTACCCTCTGGTTTCCTGAGAAGGCGGAGAGGAAACTGCCGAACGTTGTAAAAGTGGTGACCTCAGCACATATTTGGGCCTCTCCGGCGTGCCGTGACCACACAGCCCCCCCCCTCACAGAGACACGGGGAGAGAGAAGCCGGGGCAGGGCGCCCCCGGGGGAACAGTCCCGAGTGTGTTGATTCAAGTCAGCAGGCCGAGCGGCCGGACGTTCCTCTCTCGCGATAAGAGCCCAACGACAGAACCTCTCGCTCATCGGATCTCAATCCTAATAAGTCCGTGTTGCGGAGAAGGGATCTATTCTCTTTGTATTTGTTGTGATCTGTACCCTCTGCACTCCCTCAGTACTGCCGACTCAGCAGAAGCCATCGGATCACATGACAGGTCGTTAGCTGCGTCTCCGGCTTTCCGCGCGTTGTGTGCGACGCTCTCTTCATTTTATTCATTTATGGAACCGGGTGGGCCTGAGAAAGAAGTGCACGTGCATGTTTTGGTGAATTATTATAGTCTCATGTTACTGTGTGTGTGTGTGGCCTGCACATTAGCCTAAAGACACACATCTGCTCCCCGCTGCCACCTTGTGGACAAAGAGTTGCACTGCAGGACCCGTGCAGCCAGCCTCCCTCTCAGACGGTGACCTGCAGGTCAGCCTCTTTCAATATTGTCTCTGCTTCCTGTGAACCTGCCAGGAACGATTGCATAAAACTGGAAAGCAGAACATTCGCACATTGCCCCTGTTGGTTCAGCTAGTCTGAGAATACACACAAGTAGAATACATTCATTTTCTGGCCTTGTGCGTAAACAACATTGTGGAGGCCAGACTGTCAGCAGCTGGGTCACCCAGGTGCATGCTGGGAGAGCTTA
Source organism: Pseudoliparis swirei (assembly GCF_029220125.1). Lineage (NCBI taxonomy): Eukaryota > Metazoa > Chordata > Actinopteri > Perciformes > Liparidae > Pseudoliparis > Pseudoliparis swirei. The sequence goes on from NC_079402.1 coordinate 23,377,543, forward strand.
CAGCTTCCCATATACTGGAAATGTACATTAACATATGTATAATATTATGTACTTCGAGGTATCGCAGTGACCATGACTGTCAATAATTGTTTTATGCATTCAAGTTTTATATCATGTAGTTAAATTCATAATTAAAATGATGAATAACTTCTGAAATATATTATTAACTGAACTAGACGGAGTTTAAATATTAAAACTAAACATCCGGCTGACATTTATATTTATCTGTTCCACAACTTTAATATGATTTCAAATCTAAATATTAATATATAAATATTTATATATATAACAATATATAAAAGTTGTTCATATGATCAGATAATCATTCATATACATATACACTACCGTTCAAAAGTTTGGGATCACTTAGAAATGTCCTTATTTTTCAAAGAAAAGCATTGTTTTTTTCAATGAAGATAACATTAAATCAATCAGAAATACACTCTATACATTGTTAATGTGGTAAATGACTATTCTAGGTGGAAACGTCTGGTTTCTAATGAAATATCTCCAGAGGTGTATAGAGGCCCATTTCATCATCACTCCAGTGTTCTAATGGTACATTGTGTTTGCTAATCGCCTTAGAAGACTAATGGATGGTTAGAAAACCCTTGAAAACCCTTGTGCAATTATGTTAGCACAGCTGAAAACTGTTTTACTGATGAGAAGCTATAAAACTGGCCTTCCTTTGAGCTAGTTGATTATCTGGAGCATCACATTTGTGGGTTCGATAAGACTCTCAAAATGGCCAGAAAAAAAGAAGTTTCATGTGAAACTTGCCAGTCTATTCTTGTTCTTAGAAATGAAGGCTATTCCATGCGAGAAATTGCAAAGAAGCTGAAAATGTCCTCCAGCGGTGTGTACTACTCCCTTCAGAGAACAGCACAAACAGGCTCTAACCAGAGCAGAAAGAGAAGTGGGAGGCCCCGGTGCACAACTCAGCAAGAAGACAAGTACATTAGAGTCTCTAGTTTGAGAAATAGATGCCTCACAGGTCCTCAACTGGCAGCTTCTTTAAATGGTACCCGCAAAACGCCAGTGTCAACGTCGACAGTGAAGAGGCGACTCCGGGATGCTGGCCTTCTAGGCAGAGTGGCAAAGAAAAAGCCATATCTGAGACTGGCCAATCAAAAGAAAAGATTGGTATGGGCAAAAGAACACAGGCATTGGACAGAGGAAGATTGGAAAAAGGTGTTCTGGACAGATGAATCCAAGTTTGAGGTGTTTGGATCACACAGAAGAACATTTGTGAGACGCAGAACAGGTGAGAAGATGCTGGAAGAGTGCCTGACACCATCTGTCAAGCATGGTGGAGGTCATGTGATGGTCTGGGGCTGCTTTGGTGCTGGGAAAGTGGGAGATTTGTACCAGGTCAAAGGGATTTTAAATAAGGAAGGCTATCACTCCATTTGGCAACGCCATGCCATACCCTGTGGGCAGCGCTTGATTGGAGCCAATGTCCTCCTCCAACAGGACAATGACCCAAAGCACACCTCCACATTGTGCAAGAACTCTTGAGGGAAGAAGCAGGCAGCTTGCTGTCTGTAATGGAGTGGCCAGTCACCAGATCTCAACCATTGAGCTGTTGTGGGAGCAGCTTGACCGTATGGTCCTCAAGAAGTGCCCATCAAGCCAATCCAACTGGTGGAGGTGCTTCAGGAAGCGTGGGGTGACATTTCAACAGATTACCTCAACAAATTAACAGCTAGAATGACAAAGGTCTGCAATGCTGTCATTGCTGCAAAAGGAGCATTCTTTGACGAAAGCAAAGTTTGAAGAAAAAAATTAATACTTCAAATACAAATCATTATTTCTAACCTTGTCAATGTCTTGACTATATTTTCTATACATAAAAGTGTGAGTTTTCATGGAAAACACGAAATTGTCTGGGTGATCCCAAACTTTTGAATGGTAGTGTATATAAAACATAAATATATAGAAGCTATTCATATATATATATATTTATATATATAAATATGAATGACTTCGATATATTTATATATATATATAAATATGTATATGAATAACCTTATATATATATGTAAAATATATAAATATATATATATGAATAACTTCTATATATTTATGAGAAATGTGAAAAATATATAAATATGTATATACGAATAACATATATATGTATATATAAATATATATATACACAAATATAATATATAAATATATTTATATATGTATATTTGCCAAAAGTATCAGTTATAAAGTTGTGCACAGCCCAGTGTGAGTTTATTTGTTTTATTGGCTTTTCATTAATCATGTAGTTAATTGATGAACCCATAATCAGAACATAACAACAACAACAACAACACGAGGGACAAGAAGAGATGAATCCTTGTCACGCTGCTCCCCGAGTGAAGAACACAGCAAACTGATGTTTCTCTTCAAACACTTTAACCTTTAACCTTTAACCTCAAACCTCAAACCTCGGTCCGCTCGCGATCGATGACTCTTCCAACGCGGCGCCGGTGACGCGATCGACCAATCATTGACAGAGAGGACGCTTAAAAGCCTTCAGCCGGACCGACCCGGGTACCGTCGCCATGAGGACTGCTGCTCTCCGCCTGGGCCTCTGGGGCCTCTGGGGCCTCTGGGGCCCCTGTCTCGCCGGGCTCCTGGGGACCGGCCTGTATGTAGAGGGACTTGTGTTCAACAGCAAGGCTCCTGTTCTTAGTAAAAGTACTTCCCATTAATATGTGTATTTCTCTGTTTCAGGGCCGACCCCCCGCCGCTGCCTTGCTCGTGGAGCCCCTGGTCGGCGTGGAGCTCGTGTGACGGCTGCACCGGCGTCAGAGTGAGTCATAAGAAACAAAGATCATGAACTTTAGTTACTCAGTTCATCTGTTTGGGAATATAGAATGTTGACGCTTCAAGAACTTTTGAGAATGTACTTTTATTTTTCAAAATAAATCAGCTAAATCTAAACGTGATGATAAAATAAAGTAACTTCCGTCACACTATATGAAATAAATGATTCTGTGAATCCATAAAGATGGAATCTACTATCTAGAAGTTCTTCTGAAGGTCCGTGACGATCGGCCTGAAAGTTATACAATGTTTGGCAAAGAGATTTAACCTGATGAACTCTCTGCTCCTGACCTTTGACCCGCAGGAAAAGTGTGATTTCATGTGTGATTTCATGTCGATTCCATGTGTGATTTCATGTGTGATTTCACAAGGGATTTCATGAGTGATTTCATCTTCGATTCAATGAGTGATTTCATGTTTGATTCCATGTATGATTTCAAGTGTGATTTCATGTGTGATTTCATCTTTGATTCCATGTGTGATTTCATGTGTGATTTCATGTGTGATTTCATGTGTGATCCTCAGCGGCGTTCACGCAGTGTGGAAGTGTTCGGCCAGTTTGGCGGCGCGTCGTGCCAGGGGTCTCTGGGGGACCGGGAGTCCTGCCTCACCGATGCTCACTGCCAGCGGCCGCCTCCCCCTTTGTGCTCCGACTCAGAGTTCCGGTGCGACTCAGGTACTCGGCCTCTTCTGAGACCACATCCACACCAATACTGTAATTTTTGTGTAACCTCTTGTCCGTGGTAATATAATTTATATATTAAATACGTTGAAAAATTCACTCCATCCACACGGAAGCATTTCAACACTACGGTCGGGCTTGCTAAGATCTTCCTCGATAATCTCCCTCTCCATACTCAGACAGACACTTTTAACGGTTTTACTTTTCAGACTTAGTAACACACACAAATCAAAGTGTTATGGGTCAATAACTTTTGATCTCCGCGCAGGTTCTTGCACCAAGAAGAGATTTCAGTGCAACGGGGACTACGACTGCGAGGACGGCTCGGATGAAGACTGCGACCCTCTCCGTCCGCCCTGTGGCTCGGTCGTCCTGGAGAACAACGAACAAGGCCGGACGGCCGGATACGGGTGAGAGGAGTTATTAAAGGAAATGGAGGCCTTGTGGGACAGGACGCTACGTCTTCAGAGGACACGCCTTCTCAGTTCATCTCTTCAAACCGTGGAATCTTGAGCTGAGTAAGCATAATCCTGTGTTCTCTCCGTGTCTTTGCACCAGAATCAACATCTTGGGCTCAGATCCTCGGATTAACCCTTTCAACAATGATTTCTTCAACGGGAGGTGTACGCGAGTGAGGAACCCGTACACTCTGAAGCACGACCGGCTTCCCTGGAACGTGGGCGTGCTCAACTACGAGGTCGGCCATTCGCCATCAACCCTCCATTGAGCAGATAAAACAGTAGAGGATGCCTTCCTTTACGCTCCCCTCCGTCTTTCCAGACTAAAGTGGAGGAAACCGCCTCCAGAGAGATCTACGAAGACACGCACAGCCTCCTGAAGGAGCTGCTGACGGAGATGAGCGTGAAAGTCGACGCCGGGCTTTCCTTCAAGTTCAGCACCAGCGAGCCGACCATGGCCGAGTCGGCCGCCACTTCCTCCGGGATCAAACTGAACGCCGAATACGAGAAAAAAAACATGATCAAGGAGGTCTCGGAGTACTCCAACATCAAGGTAAACCACAACGACACGGTGTCTGTCTCAAGGGAGTCTGCACCCGCTGACGCTTCTCACCCTGCACCCCCAGAACAAGAGCTTCATGCGGGTGAAGGGCACGGTGCAGCTGAGCACCTACCGGATGCGATCTCTGGATCTCAAGATGGCCGACGAATTCCTGGAGCACGTCGCCTCTTTGCCCGTGCAGTACGAGAAGGGGATTTACTTTGCCTTCCTGGAGGACTACGGGACCCACTACACCAAAAACGGGAGGACCGGCGGCGAGTACGAGCTGATCTACGTCCTGAACCAGGACACCATCAAGGCCAGAAGTAGGCGCCATACCCGTCTTTCTCTTTTCAAAGTCCTTGCTCTGAAGCCGCCCTCCTCTCGTCCTCATGCTCTTCGCAGATCTGACGGAGAGAAGGGTTCAGGAATGCATCAAGATCGGCATCACGGCGGACTTGGGGAGCTCGGGCGCCGTGGTCGAGGGGCACGCCAAAAAGGACGACTGCGACACGGTGACGAACAAGAGAGCAGGTATACGCCCCCCTGTTTCGACCCCATCACAAGAGGAAGCTCGGTGCAGGTGTTCCCAAGTCTATTGGAGGGACGTCGGTCGAGTCATTGGTTGCTGGGATCGATCCTCCACGGCGCTTACTGGCCGTGACAGGATTCCTCTCTGGTACGACACGAGGGAAGTCCTTCGGAAGTTTAGACAAGGCTTCAGCAATCCAGACCCAGGCTGCCCTGTCACCTTGAGTGTCTTTCAAAGGCCCTCCGTCTTTCCCGAAAAGATCTTCCGTTCTCACACGAAACAACCGTCGGGTTCTCTGCAGCAAAAGGACTCAGATAGCTTCAGGGAAAGGTCGTTATTTCAAATAAGTGTGCAAGTTACGTGACGAACAAATCCACGTGTTCTTTGTAGGTTTAGCCCGAACTATGGAAGATGGCATGACGCAGAGATAAGTGGGGCGTGAGGTTTCCAGCGATGTGCCGAGTGCCTGAATCTTTCCCCCTCTTGTTGCTTCACAGTCGACGTCCACGGCAAAGCAACGGTGGACATGGTGCTGACGTCGGTCAAGGGAGGCACCCTGGAGAGCGCCGTGGCCATGCGGGCCAAACTGAACAAGGACGGAGCGATGGACATCGCCACCTATCAGAACTGGGCCCGGACCGTTGCCGACGCCCCCGCGCTGCTCCACAGCGAGGTATCAGAATCAGAATCAGAATCAGAAACAGTTTTATTGCCAGGAATGTTTACACAAACGAGGAATTTTTTTTGGTGGAAGGTGCAACATTTGGACATGACAAACAAACAACAATCAACACGACAGAAAGACAACAAGTAATGTGAAAGTGTTTGGGTGTGTGCTTCAAGTGGTGTGTTTTAGTTAAAAGTGTATGTTACGCGTGGCGTGTGTTTAAGTTAAAGTGCATGCAAATAAAGTGGCATGTGTGTGGAGGAGGCCTCAAGTTAAAGTGCATGTTAAAGTGACGTGTGTGGAGGAGGGAAGAAGAAGGAGGAGGGAGGAGGAGTGAGGAGGAGGAAGAGGAAGGAGCGGGAAGAAGGAGGAGAGAGGAAGGTGGAAGAAGAGGTGGTAGTCCTGGGGTGACAGTCAGTCAGTCCGGGTTCCATTGATGAGCCCGACTGCCGACGGAAAAACTTTGGTGTGGCGGGAGGTCTTTGTCATGATGGACGCAGCCTCCTCCCGAGGAGGGACTCGAACAGGAGTGTCCAGGGTGGGAGGGTCAGCGACAATCTTTCTGGCCCGCTTCAGTGACCTGGAAGTGAACAGGACCTGGAGGGAAGGCAGATTGCAGCCGATAACCCTCTCGGCCGAGCGGATGATGCTCTGCAGCCTGCACTTGTCTTTGGCCGTGGCTGCAGGGTGCCAGACGGTGATGGAGGAGAAGATGATGGACTCAACGATGGCCGTGTAGAATTGTACCATCATCTTCCCTGGCAGGTTGAATTTCCTCAGCTGCCTCAGGAAGAACATCCTCTGCTGGGCCTTCTTGGTGATGGAGCCGATGTTCAGCTCCCACTTGAGGTCCTGGGTGATGATGGAGCCCAGGAAGCGGAGGGACTCCACAGCGTCGACGGGGGAGTCACACAGGATGAGAGGGGCGGGTGGGGCTGCATTCCTCCTGAAATCCACAACCATCTCCACTGTCTTTAGAGCGTTGAGCTCCAGGTTGTTCTGGCTGCACCAGGTCACCAGGTGGTCAGTCTCCCACCTGTAGGCGGTCTCGTCCCCACCAGAGATGAGCCCAATGAGGGTGGTGTCATCCGCGAACTTTAGGAGCTTGACGGACTGGTGACTGGAGGTGCAGCTGTTGGTGTACAGGGAGAACAGCAGAGGGAAAGAACACAGCCTTGGGGGAACCTCTGGTGGTCCAGGAGCCTGAGGCGTGTTTCCCCAGCCTCACGTGCTGCTTCCTGTCGGTCAGGAAGTCTGTGATCCACCTGCAGGTGGAGTCGGGCACGTGCAGCTGGGAGAGCTTGTCCTGCAGCAGGGACGGGATGATTGTATTGAAAGCAGAGCTGAAGTCCACAAACAGGATCCTGGCGTAGGTTCCTGGGGAGTCCAGATGCTGGAGGATGTAGTGAAGGGCCATGTTGACTGCATCGTCTACAGACCTGTTGGCTCTGTAGGCGAACTGCAGGGGGTCCAGGAGTGGGTCGGTGATGGTCTTGAGGTGTGACAGGACCAAGCGTTCAAAGGACTTCATGACCACAGAGGTCAGGGCGATGGGCCTGTAGTCATTGAGTCCTGTGATCTTGGGTTTTTTGGGGACGGGGATGATGGTGGAGGCCTTGAAGCAGGCTGGAACGTGGCATGTCTCCAGGGAGGTGTTGAAGATGTCAGTGAACACCGGAGACAGCTGGTCAGCACAGTGCTTCAGGGTGGAGGGGGAGACGGAGTCCGGGCCCGCTGCTTTGCGGGGGTTCTGCTTTTTAAACAGCCTGTTGACGGCTCTCTCCAGGATGGCGAGGGTCGTCGCTGAGGAGATGGAGGGTGCTCCAGAGGTGTGAGCCCCTGATGGGCTGGGGGAGGGTGGGCTGATGGTCTGTGGCTTGTTGATGGGGCTGTGGGGGATGGTCTCAGGACTGCTCCATTGTCTTTCAAAGCGGCAGTAGAACTCATTGAGCTCGTCTGCCAGAAGCACATTGTTCATGGAGTGGGGTGATTTGGGCTTGTAGTTGGTGATCTGCCTGAGCCCTCTCCAGACAGAAGCAGAGTCGTTTGCTGAGAGCTGCTGTTGCAGTTTCTCAGAGTACAGTCGTTTAGCATCTCTCACCGCCTTGCTAAACCTGTATTTTGACTCTGTGTACAGGTCCTTGTCCCCACTCCTGAATGCCTGGTCCTTCTGCAGTCTTAGCTTCCTGAGCTCCGCTGTGAACCAGGGTTTGTCGTTGTTATAACTCACCCTGGAGCTGGATGGAATACAGCTGTCCTCACAGAAGCTGATGTAGGAAGTTACAGCCTCTGTGTACTCATCCAGGCTGTTGGTAGCAGTCCTGAAGACATCCCAGTCAGTACAGTCCAAGCACGCCCGTAGATCCTCCAGAGCCTCACTGGTCCACTTCTTGAACTTCCTCACCACAGGTTTGCAGAGCTTTAGTCTCTGCCTGTATGAGGGAATCAGATGAACCATGACGTGGTCAGAGTTTCCCAGTGCAGCTCGAGGGACGGCGTGATAGGCCCTGCTGATTGTTGTGTAGCAGTGGTCCAGAATGCTCTTCTCTCTGGTAGGGCATTTAATTAACTGTCTATATTTAGGAGTTCGTGGCTGAGGTTTCCTTTGTTAAAATCCCAGTACAATAACTAAAGAGTCCGGGAAGGTCCGCCCACACACCGTATCTGTTCAGCGAGGGTCGCTGTGCCTCGTGCACGTTTCCCTGCGGCATGTAAACTCCGCCAGGATGAATGAAGCGAACTCACGTGGGGAGTAGAAGGGTTTGCAGTGAATGATAAAGATTCCAGGTCCGCGAACAGTGCTGTAGAATCACCGTTACGTCGTTGCACCAGCTGTTGTTGAGGTAAAAGCAGATTCCTCCACCCTTTGTTTTTCCGGAGAGCTCCGTGACCCGGTCCGCTCGGAACAGCTGGAAGCCAGCGAGCTGGAGCGCAGAATCTGGTATCGATCCACTTAGCCATGATTCCGTAAAACACAGGACGGAGGATGAGGAGAAGTCTCTGTCTCTCCCCACCAGCAGCTGGAGTTCGTCCAGTTTGTTGCACAGTGAGCGGACGTTGGAGAAATATGCCCGCAGCGCTGTACGAGATCCCGTTTCCGTAGCCGCAAGCGCCCTGAGCGTTTCCCTCTCCGGCGTCTCACCAC
>NC_079402.1:23391387-23393887 GCF_029220125.1 Pseudoliparis swirei
CAGGCAGATAGATCTATGCCGTCTCATAGGGTCCGATGACCCCATGAGACGTAAAGTCAAAAGGACTTCGGGAGAAAGCAGAGTTAGTAACGTGTGATTGAGAGATGAAAATTCATCCTTAAGGAGAGAAAAAGAGGAGATAGGTACTCAGTGCATCCTAAAACGTCCCCGGCAGCTATAAGCCTATAGCAGCATATCAAGGGCTGGACCAGGGCAAACCTGATTCAGCCCTAACTATAAGCTCTGTCAAAGAGGAAGGTCTTAAGTCTACTCTTAAACGAGGTGACTGTGTCTGCCTCCCGGACTGAAATTGGAAGCTGGTTCCATAAAGAGGAGCTTGATAACCAAAGGCTCTGGCTCCCATTCTACATTTTAAGACTCTAGGAACTACAAGTAGTCCCGCATTTAGTGAGCGTAGCTCTCTAGTGGGCCAATATGGTACGACAAGCTCCTTAAGATATGATGGAGCATCACCAATCAAGGCTTTGTAGGTTAAGAGAAGAATTTTAAAAGTGATTCTTGATTTTACTGGGAGCCAGTGCAGAGCAGCTAGTGCAGGAGTGATGTGATCTCTTTCTTAGTTTTAGTGAGAACACGAGCTGCAGCATTCTGGATCAACTGGAGGGACCTAAGAGATTTATTAGAGCAGCCTGCTAATAAGGAGTTGCAGTAATCCAGTCTCAAGTAACGCGTGAACCAATTTTTCTGCATCTTTTGAGACAAGATGTGCCTGATTTTTGAAATATTACGTAGATGAAAGAATGCAGTCCTTGAGATTTGCTTTACGTGGGAGTTAAAGGACAAGTCCCGATCAAAGATAACGCCAAGATTCTTTACAGTGGTGTTGGACGCCAGGACAATGCCGTCTACAGAATCCACATCACCAGATAATTGATCACTGAGGTGCTCAGGGCCGATTAAAATTACTTCGCTTTTGTCTGAGTTTAACATCAAGAAGTTGCAGGTCATCCATGCTTTTATGTCATTAAGACATGCTTGAATTTTACAGAGTTGGTTGCTCTCCTCTGGTTTTATCGATAAATATAGTTGAGTGTCATCTGCATAACAATGAAAGTTTATGGAGTGTTTCCTGATAATATTGCCCAAAGGAAGCATGTATAAGGTAAATAAAATTGGTCCAAGCACAGAACCTTGTGGAACTCCGTGATTAACGTTGGTGGTTATCGGCGTCATCGTTTACAAATACAAACTGAGATCGATCTGATAAATAGGATTTAAACCAAATTAGTGCCGTGCCTGAAATGCCAATCGACTGCTCCAGTCTCTGTAACAGGATGTCATGGTCAATGGTGTCGAATGCAGCACTAAGGTCTAACAAGACCAGGACAGAGAGGAGTCCTTTATCTGCTGCCATTAAGAGGTCATTTGTAATTTTCACCAGTGCCGCCTCGGTGCTGTGGTGTTTTCTAAATCCTGATTGAAATTTCTCAAATAAACTATTATGATGTAGAAAGTCGCACAACTGATTTGCGACCACTTTCTCAAGGATCTTGGAGAGGAAGGAGGTTAGAGATCGGTCTGTAGTTAGCCAATACCTCTGGATCCAGAGTGGGCTTCTTCAGGAGAGGTTTAATAACAGCCACCTTGAAGGAGTGTGGTACGTGGCCTGTTAGCAGAGACACATTGATAATATCTAATAGAGAGCCGCCAATTAAAGGCAAAACGTCTTTAAGCAGCCTCGTCGGGATGGGGTCCAAGAGACAGGTAGACGTGTTCAAGTAGAAACCGTTGAAAATAATTGGTCACGGTTGATAGGAGAAAACCTCCAAATATACACCAGGGCATACAGCGGTTTCCAAGGCCATTCCACTTGAGGACAGATTGGCACTGGTTATGGGCAAGAGATTATTAATCTTGTCCCTAATAGTTAAAATCTTTTCATTAAAGAAGTTCATAAAGTCATTACCACTAAGGTTTATAGGAATCCTCGCGTCCACAGAGCTGTGACTCTCTGTGAGCCTGGCTACAGTGCTGAAGAGAAACCTGGGGTTGTTTTATTTTTTCTATTATTGATGAGTAATAGGCTGCTCTGGCATTACGGAGGGCCTTCTTATATGTTTTAAGACTATCTCGCCAAACTAAGCGGGATTCTTCGAGATTAGTTGAACGCCATATGCGTTCAAGCTTCGTGACGCTTGCTTCAGTTTGCGGGTCTGAGGGTTATACCAGGAGCAAACCTCCTCTTCCTCACTGTCTTCTTCTTCAGAGGGCTATCGAGTCCAGTGTCATTCTCAGAGAGCCTATGGCACTGTCAACAAGATGATCAATCTGGGACGGACTAAAGTTAGACCAGGAGTCCTCTGTTATATTGAGACGTGGTATCGAATCAAATACAGAAGGAATCGCTTTTAAATTTAGCTACAGCACTATCAGTTAGACATCTAGTGGAGAAACTTTTGTCTAACGGTGTACACTTCCGCAGTATAAATTCAAAAGTTATGAGGTTGTGGTCTGACAGAAGAGGATTCTGTGGGAAGAC
>NC_079402.1:23398887-23411436 GCF_029220125.1 Pseudoliparis swirei
ACAGAGTCAGGAGTTGTATTCAGATGACATCATCAGCCGGTGGAGGCGGGGCTTAACTGAGCTCACTTGCGGTGCTTCTTGCAGATGTCCAGGTACTCCTGCACGTCGTCGGGGGAGCCCAGCACCACGGGGGCGCGCTGGTGGATGTCGGTGGGCTGGATGTCCAGCAGGCGGCCGGCGCCCGTGGAGGCCACGCCCCCCGCCTGCTCCATGATGAAGGCCATGGGGTTGCATTCGTACAGCAGCCTCAGCTGAGCGGAGGGGGAGGAGTTACACCCAAGCTTCACCTCAACTCTGCGTGTGCATTTGACCTCCGCGGCTCACCTTGCCCTTGGGACTCGTGGCGTTGGCGGGGTATAAAAAGATTCCTCCGTACACCAAAGTACGATGAACGTCGGCCACCATGGACCCGACGTATCGGCTGCCGTAAGGGGCGGAGCCATCCTGCAGACGCGAGCGGGTCACAAAGTGAATTTGATAGAAGGTACGAGTCGGCGGCGGCGGCGTGAAGAGGCGCTACCTCCGGGAACTTCTTCTTCTGCAGGTACTCGGTGACCTCGGGGTCGAAGTGCTTCGCGTAGCCTTCGTTCAGACTGTAGATCTGTCCCTTCTTCTTGATCTTCACGTCTCGATCCACCAAGATGAACTCACCGATGGCCTGAAAGAGGAACCAGAGATCCAAAAGGATTATACATACAAATATTTAAAAGATGTATATATATAGAAAATCCACAAAAATGTTTTAAAAAGATATATGCACAAACACAAATATATATGTATCTTTTTCTAAATATTTTTCGTGCATTTTCTAAATATATATATTTATAAATATATATTTAGAATATTTATAAATATATATATTTAGAATATTTATAAATATATATCTAAAAATAAATATTTGTGCATTTTCTAAATATGTTATCTATACACACACACATATAAAAAAAGATATATTTAGAAAATATTTTTAAAAAGCCATATATTAAATCTAGATACAAAGAGTTCTCTCTCTGGACACGGCCAGGGAGCAGCGGTCTTACGGGGTCCAGCATGAAGCAGTTGACCCCCTGGCCGGTGGACAGCACCATCATGGTGGCGCTGCCGTACAGAGCGTAGCCCGCGGCCACCAGGTTCCTCCCCGGCTGCAGAGCGTCCTTCTCAGTCGGCTCGCCGTCGCCGGTCTGAGGAACGAAAGAGTTTCATCGACGACACGAGAGCACGAGTTACACGTCAAATCTTAAATCAGCAGAGCAATCAGGAACTGAAGGAATGGAGCAACAGCCGTTCTCACTGAGGAGGAATGACAAGGTCGCATGACATGGAAACACATTCAGTCAGGATATACATTTGAGAAAAATATATACATTTGAAATATATATATTTAAAGAAAATATAAATAGATAATTAAATATATAATGTATTTTCTTCAAATATAAAATATATATTTGAAGAAAATAAATAAATATACATACATGTATATTTGACACATTCATGCAAAATGTTAATTAGTCTTGTGAAGGCAGCGAAGGAGACTGTTGATAGCATTATATATATATATATATATATACAGGACTGTCTCAGAAAATTAGAATATTGTGATGAAGTTCTTTATTTTCTGCAATGCAATTAAAAAAACAAAAATGTCATGCATTCTGGATTCATTACAAATCAACTGAAATATTGCAAGCCTTTTATTCTGATTTATTGCTGATTATGGCTTACAGCTTAAGAAAACTCAAATATCCTATCTCTAAATATTAGAATATCATGAAAAAGTATACTAGTAGGGTATTAAACAAATCACTTGAATTGTCTAATTAACTCGAAACACCTGCAAGGGTTTCCTGAGCCTTGACAAACACTCAGCTGTTATAAATCTTTTTTTTTACTTGGTCTGAGGAAATATTAAAATGTTATGAGATAGGATTTTAGAGTTTTCTTAAGCTGTAAGCCATAATCAGCAATATTAAAAGAATAAAAGGCTTGCAATATTTCAGTTGATTTGTAATGAATCCAGAATGCATGACATTTTTGTTTTTTTAATTACATTACAGAAAATAAAGAACTTCATCACAATATTCTAATTTTCTGAGACAGTCCTGTATATAAATAAATGAAACGTGTGGAGCTGCAAACCTTTTTGTAGATGCCGAAGATCGTTCCAATGGAAACCAGACAGTCGATGTTTGAGGAGCCGTCCAGAGGATCGAAGCACACGATGTACTTCCCCTGAGAGTCCAGAGCAAACCACCTCAGCACCACACACACACTTTAGTAACAACACACTTTAGTAACCGCACACACTTTAGTAACAACACACTTTAGTAACCGCACACACTTTAGTAACAACACACTTTAGTAACCGCACACACTTTAGTAACAACACACTTTAGTAACCGCACACACACGCACCCGCTTGTCCGGCTCCACGATGATGGCGTGCTCGTCTTCCTCCGACACCAGCACGCAGCAGGAGAAGGAGGAGGTGAGCATGTTGACCACCAGGTGGTTGGCCAGGACGTCCAGCTTCTTCACCTGGTCCCCGGTCACGTTGGTGCTGCCGGCGATGCCGTACCTTACCGGGGGGTCAAAACCGGGCTTAAAGAAATGCTTTCAGGACGTTTTGGTATTCTTCTTAAAGCCCCTGAGGAAAAGGTCCGAGGAGCCCATTACCTCCTTGACCTCTGCCCTCTGGGGACACAACATGCACAGAGTTGACCTTTGACCCTGAAGTTTAAAACTGCATGCAACTAAAAAACAAACAACTCTTCCTGGATATCAAATGGCATTTAAAAACACAGACACACGAATGGAGCGAGAGGAAAAGAAGAGATCAAATGGAGGTCTCTCAGCGCTCACAGGTTGGCGATGCCGGCCTTGCGCACCGCGGTGGAGATGGCCTTGACGGCGGTGCAGAGGGAGTTGAGGAGGTTGGTGAGCTCCCCGGTGCCCTGCGCCCGGCGGCCCTCCTCCAGGACGAACCGGGTCAGGGTCTGCACGTCCGTGTCGAACACGCCTCGGTCGGACATCTTGAGGATCTGAAGCGGAGCGGGTGAGAGTGGAGACCACACGTTCAAAAAGAAGTGGACTTTAGAACCCGGGGGAGGGGGGTGCAACACCTCCAACCAATCACAGGGAGTCTTGGTTTGCCTGAGGGCAAAGGTCAGAGATAGTGGGTCGTTTGAAAGGGAATAAAAGGTGCTGCAAGAAGAACGGAGACGACAACACGAGCAGAACGGAGACAAACCTTCAACCCAAAGCCCTTTAATTCGTCTTCAGTTATTATATTGACAAGTAGGACTGTTTATCATTGCTTATTTACATTGATTTTTAAAATTATTTTATTTTTTTGGATTTGGATATAAATACATATCCATAAATATTTGTATGTTTTATTGTATATATCTGAATTCTTTTTCTTTATTTTTATGTTATAACTAAACGAATAAAAAAAACTAATTGAGTAACACTGGGCAGGTACAGGACCAGCATGCACCTGGGTTACATGTAGGAGGAGGCAGCTACAGGACCAGCATGCACCTGGGTTACATGTAGGAGTAGAGGTACAGGACCAGCATGCACCTGGGTTATATGTAGGAGTAGAGGTACAGGACCAGCATGCACCTGGGTTACATGTAGGAGGAGCTGGGTCTCCTGGCTCTGCAAGTTGACGGACGGAAACATTTAAAGTACAGGTTGTTTATGGTTTGGGACACAAACAGAAGGACTACACACGGGCCCTTTGACCCGTTTCTCAACGGAGAGTTGACCTTTGACCTATAGATAAACGGCAGGGTGATGGCCTCCACCGCTCCCTCGCCAGGTTAATAACAAAGCTGCACACACAGGATGAGAGAATACACCACTGATACACACACAAGATAGATTATATATATATATTTGAAGATTTATATATAAAATATATATTGAAAAAAAAGAATTAAATATATATATATATAATGTTTTCCCACAAATATGTGTAAAAAAAATAATATATATATATGTATTTTCTTCAAATATATATATTTATACATTTAATATATGTTTTATATATCTGAATATTACAATAAGTTATATATATATATAAAAATGTGACGCATTAATGCAAAATGTTAATTGTTAATAATTCTTGTGAAGGCAGCATAAATTTTACACAAAATAATTTGGTATTGCTGGTATCATGTCGGGTGCAACATGTATTTCTCCCTCGTGTCCATCAGAGGTCGCTGTGCATCTTACAAGCTGTTGAATATAACTAAAGTGTCTATAATATAATAATAAAAGGCCATTTGCTGCTGTAGCTGCAGTCAGTTTCATTTGGGGATTTCTCTGCTTTTTACAAGAAGGTCCCTTCCTTCTTCCCTGAGCTTTCAGACCAACTTGTTATTTGTCATTTAATCCTATAATTTATTTAAATGTGTGGAATACTTTGGTTAAAAGTAGAGTAATATTTGACTCATTGAGTCTCGCAATTACGCCACTAGAAAATAATATTACAAAACGACTACACATTACATGTCATTTAGCAGATGACACGCCAATATAATAACTATATTTGCTCAGTGTTGCACTAAATAAACACTAGGAATGTGTGTCAAGAGAAACAATATAATATACAAATTAGGGCTGTCAGCGTTAACACGTTAATCTATGTGATTAATTTGGCCGCGTTAACGCACAAAAATATTTTAACGCAACTTTGTTTACTTCCGGTGTACGTTGAAGTTTTTTCACTCCTCTGAGTGTCAAACCGCAGCAGTACGGGGGGCGGGGGCGACGTGGCACGGAAATAACTCGTCACACGAAACCTTCACCGTGATTTGTCAATCCGTTTGTCTGTCAACATTTTGCAAAAAAAACAACCAATGAACACTCAGTAAATCACAAAGGACCTCCCACCTCACAGTGACCTGTCAGTCAGAGAGCAGAGAACACGGCACCAGGACAGCTGAGCCTCATATATAGAGAGCTGAGATTGTTCTGGAATGTTTGATGTAGAACACGTGGGTATGTGTCATATGCAAACGCCTTTAAAAGGTGAATTTATATTTTTTTGTTGCCCCCAGCCTCCAGAGGGTTAACATGACATATGTGAATGTCAGTCAGTTACCAAGGCCACTGGTTCTGCTGTTCAGTGGTAAAGATGACAGGACCAATGGGGTCTCAATATATACATTTTTTTTACTAATCTGGATGTT
Organism: Pseudoliparis swirei; assembly: GCF_029220125.1. NCBI lineage: Eukaryota > Metazoa > Chordata > Actinopteri > Perciformes > Liparidae > Pseudoliparis > Pseudoliparis swirei. Next base: position 23,404,086 of record NC_079402.1, read on the forward strand.
TCACTGAAGAAACAATTTATCATCCACAATATTAAATACCTCGCTGGCACTTTATAGGTAGGAGCCTCTTTGAAACACAGCTCTGTGTCAAGTTTGGTCTTTAAAAAGAAGAAGAAAAAAAACTTTTAATCGCGATTAATGAATTTCAAAATGTGCAATTAATTAGTTAATTTTTTTTAAATCGATTGACAGCCCTAATAAAAATATATCTGTGATTCAGGATTATTATGAGTAAAAGTATGCAATGTAACCAGAAGAATAAAGCTCCAGAAACAATAGAAACAGACTCCTCACGTGTCGTCACAGGGGAAGGCCTCATGAATAGTTCACCTCATCACCTGACTCCCGCCGTGCGTGTTGACATCTCTCCGCACATGCGCAGTAGCGCTCCCACTGCTGTAGCGTGAAAACTTATTTTGTTTCACAGACAAAATTTACGAAATATAAAAAAGAAACGGGAACCGAGGAGAGGAGGGGCGGCGGTCCGGCTCCTCTCCGCCGCTCACACCGCCTCACCTCCTCCGGTCACCTCACCAGGTGAGTGGCGTGCCGCCACGCGCGCGACAGCTGTAGCGTCAACGCACCGCATCGTGTCGTCATGGTTTCAGGGCACTTCTCACACTTCTCACACTTCTCACACTTTGTGACACTTTGCAATCATGTCACCTCCAGCAGGAGAACATCGTCTCTCCAGGAGTGCGTACCTGTTGCAGGAGGCTGGGTGTCGAGGTGAATGATAACGAGGGCTGGCCGAACACCTGCTGCAGAAGACCGGAAACACCCGGAAACACCCGAGCTCTCTGCGAGACCCCTTAAGACAAAGCCCACTTGAGCCTTTAACTGGAAGCTGTAGGCCCCGGATGACCGGTTCATAGATACATTATTTCAATGTGTTTAGAGTTTTAATCATATGATAATTTACATGGGGATAAAAAGCAAATATTGGATGAGAGGAAAGTCTTAAAATTAAACATTCGCTGCAGCCTGGAGACTATTTGATACCGCGTATACCAAATAATTAAAACCTAAAAAAGGTGTAGATCTATAAATATATATATATATATATATATATATATATTTGAAAGAGAAAAAATATATACATAAATATATTTTAAGAATAAATCTATGATATATATCTATAATATATATTTGACGCATACATGCAAACTGTTAAATGTTAATGATTGTTGTTCAGGAGACTGGGTTGATGCTGATGTTGAAAGCAATGTATGTTGACATGATTCTGCAGTTCTTTATATCCGGTGACTTTCTACCCCTTTACCACATGTCTCCTCTACTTTCCTCGTCTGCATATCAAATGTTCTCTTCTCCATTGAGTCATTTCTCCTCACCGATCTCTCGTAAAATACTACTCGACTAATCACCTGACTTGCAAGTGACCCGAGGGAGGGAGCGAGGCGCTGACGGGACGTTGTGGGTCCGCTGCCCTCCTTCAGCAGGAGGTGCTGCTGACTGAGAGGAAGTGATCCGCGTTGTCTTCAGCGAGGCCTTTTGCTCAGCGTCGAGTCTTTTTGGAGAATGAACTATAATATGCCCGGTATTGCATTTCCTGTCAGTAAGCATTGTGAGGTCAGCTGGTATTGACTGCTGGAGCTGGGCTGGGAGAGAGAGATGGAAAGAGAGAGAGAGAGAGTGAGAGAGTGATGCAGCAGGACGATACATTAACTCTGAAGGTATTTATAGAAGTGAATTATAGCGGCTCCATTGTTTTTCTTTTTCTTTACAGATTTATTCCAAGTTCTCCTGGGTATAAAGGAATTGTTGGTCTTTTGTGAATCACGTTCATGGCTCGAGACAGCAGAAATGTGTCAGGTAACTATTACTTTTTACTTTCCAATAGCTGAATGCTTGTTTCTGGATGTGTATTTCATAACAGGACGTGTTTTTATGTGTAATGCACAACAAAATACGTCCGTACGTTCATCTTCGAACATCTCTCTCGACTGTTCTTATTATGCAGAGCATTTGATGGGTGGAAACGAAGTGTTGTTGATTCTGTGCGTTCACCGAATGGCTGGAATACTTGTGAGATGACTGTGGTGGAGGAAAAGCTGCCAAGTGTTTTTTTTTGGGAGAGTTGCATCGTAATTATAGAGCTGGTTCAGTCTGTGGAGAGAGAGAGACTTAAACAACTGCTCCATCCTCCTCTCCGAGAGGGACAGCCTTTATACTCAAAAACAGTTTCAGTGATTTGAAGGAAGACTCGAATAGAAGCGGTCGCCTCTGAGAAGAACACGAAGGTAAGGAAAGACAATACGGGCAGGAAGCTGTCGGCAGAGAGAGATTCAAGTTTCCATTTCATGTTGTTGTCTGTGATGTTGAGTTAAAGCTATTTATAGCCTCAATATCAACTTGATTGGTTTTGTAAGTCTTATTTTGTGATCACATGCGATAGTACCTATAGTGATGAAGAGTTTCCCCACTGTTGGTTTCACAGGTGAAAACACTGAAGAGTGTGTTCCTGACTACCCGAGAACTGACTACAGTTATCAGCCGGACGTGGACTACCTCAAGTGTGAGCGCTGTTCCCAACGCGCCGCCACCATGAAGCGGCTGAGCCTCCGGAGGAGGAGGCCCACGGAGGCCGGCGGCAGCGAGGAGAGCGCACAGGGCGGCATCTCGTCCGGCCAGTGGCGTTCTGCAGAATCCTTGTCGTCGTCGAGCCGCGACGACACGAGACTCCTGGGCATGTCGTCCACAACCAGAGGTCGACCTCCTCTTCCCCCGCCGCACGGGTCCTCGCCGGATAACAACAAACCCTCCAGGAATGAAGGACCGGCAACCTCTCCGATACCCAGAGAGCCAAAGCCTCAGCCGGCTGCAAGATCTTCTGCCTTAAGACAAAGCCCCGTGGTGGAGACCCCGAAGCACTTGGATCAGGAGGCGACGAGGCCGCCGCCGCCACCTCAGCCCCGTCCCCGCCGTCGACTGGCCAGCTTCGGAGGGGTGAGCTCCCACGGGTCACTCTGCCCCTTCACCGGACTGGGCGCATATGATCAGGGGAACAAGCCCGTCGGCTCAGGAGGCGACGTGCACGTCCACCTCAGCCCGTCCCTGGGCAGTCGAGGCAGCACCGGATGCCTCCGACCGAGCCCCCGGAGCTCGGCTCCGAGCTTCGGCGCCACGCACCTCCAGCACGTCCGTGACCAGATGGTCGTGGCTCTGCAGAGGCTGAAGGAGCTGGAGGAGCAGGTCACAAACATACCCATCCTCCAGGTCAAGATCTCAGTCCTTCAGGAGGAAAAGAGGCAACTGGTCTCCCAGCTCAAGAACCACAGCGACGCCGACGCGATCTGGAAGAGAGTGCGTAGCGGGGACACATCGGACGTTGAGAACAAGGTGCATATGGAGGAAGGACTCGGGGGCTTGATGAGAAGGGACTGCACCGACCTCAAGGAGTTCTGGCAACCGACTGAAGAGATGCGGGCGCCGGAAAGAACCATCAAGGGCGGACGTGGAAAAGACCAAATCCTCCTGCGTGACAACGCTTTCAAATCAGTCACAGTTGGACCCGATGAAGACGTCGATACAGCCGCGTCTGAACGCACCAAAGAAAACAAAGGTGTGCATGCTGATCAGGTAGAGGTGAGGTCGATTGAAACAGAAGTGTCTGAAGTCGATCTCGGACTTTACACGGAACGGGAAGCGGAGATCGATGCCCAGCAGCTGATGATTGGAGCCTTGAAGGAGAGGATTTGTCACTTGGAAGCCGAGTTGAAGGAATCCGCTCTCCAGACGGAGATGAGCCGTCTCAAACTGGAGCTCCGGGCTGCGGGATTGAGGAGCCGAGCCGATAAAGCCTCCTCTGCCGGACCGTCCACCGCGAGCGTGGCTACCGAGGCGGGGCCTCACGCCACGAGCCGGAGAGTCGGGAATCACACGGAGCTCCGAGATGCCGGCACAGAGGAGGCGACAGAGGTGAAGACCGTGGGAGTGTCCTGTTGCGGGCCCGAGCTGAAGAACATCTGCACCGGACCGGATGCACCAATGAGTCACTGGAAGGTCAGGGAGCGAGTGGAGACCGCGGAGAAGGGCGTGGGCATCAGAGTCCCAACCGACACCCGAGGAACCGGCATGGACGTAAAGGTGTGTGATGCAGAAACCAACACCGAGGTGCCAGTGGAGAATCTGTGCTCTGAGAAAAGAAAGCCTGAGTGTCATTCGGTGGATGTGGGCGTCCGCCGGGCGAAGGACGTGGTTTCTCAAGGTGTGGCCACAGATCAGGTCAGAGGAGTGGATCTGGGAGTCATGGCTTCACCCCAGACTGCTTCTCAGCGTACCAACACCGTATCCAGTTCAGTGTCTCGCTTTACCAACACCAGACATGCCTTCAACGCAGACTCCAGCACCAACACTGTCCTGATCACCCAAGACAAGCACACCAACACCACTCAGACGGTCACCAGGACGGTGTCGGTAGGCAACGGGGTCAAAGACGCTAAATGCACTCCAGAGACTCGCACGGTCGGCGTAGGGACGGAACGCCTGGCAGGAAGAACCCTGAAACAAACGACTGGGGCAGTCGCGGTGGTAACACGAGACCATGGCGTCGGATTCGCCAACGTTAATGAGAATTTCCTGGTAGGGTTGAAAACTCGAAATATGGCCTCCGGGCCTTCCCATCTGCCCGACCCGGTCAGGACGAGGAGCATCGGCGTCGGAGAGGGGAGGATACGGAATCTGTCCGCTTCGTCCGGTACACCCGTCCAGACCGCGCAGCTGTCCCCACAGTCCAAGTGGGACCACGAGTTGAACCACTACATCGAGAAGATGCATTGGCTCCTCCGGGAGCACGGGGAGCTGCTCTCGGAGGAGCACCGCGCTCCAACCAGGGAGGGGTTCGGCCAGCAGGGCGAGCTATCCTGCGATAGCAAAGCTGCAGAACGCGGAGGAGCAGAAGTCCACTGTTCATCTTCTCAGGAACCAGGTAACACTGTAGATGCAGGAAAGGAAATCCGTTGGCTAGCAGTCGTCTGCTTTAGTTCATTTGTTGGTTAAACGCTTTGTTGATGGGCTTCTTCCGGCTGCCAGAGGAAGAGCCGATCAACAGCACATGCTAAACCTTTTGAATTAGCCAGGGTTAGGGTTAGGGGTTAGGGGTTAGGGTTAGGGTTACCAATACATCTTAGGGTTATGGTTATGGTTAGGGTTAGGGTTTAGGGTTAGGGTTAGGGGTTAGGGGTTAGGGTTAGCGTTACCAATACATCTTAGGGTTATGGTTATGGTTAGGGTTAGGGTTAGCGGTTATTGTTAGGGGTTATCAGTTATGGTTAGAGGTTAGGGTTACCAATACATCTTAGGGTTATGGTTATGGTTAGGGTTAGGGTTTAGGGTTAGCGGTTATTGTTAGGGGTTAGCGGTTATGGTTAGAGGTTAGGGTTACCAATACATCTTAGGGTTATGGTTACCAATATATCTTAGGGTTATGGTTACCAATATATCTTAGGGTTATGGTTACCAATATATCTTAGGGTTATGGTTACCAATATATCTTAGGGTTATGGTTACCAATATATCTTAGGGTTATGGTTACCAATACATCTTAGGGTTATAGTTACCAATACATCTTAGGGTTATGGTTACCAATACATCTTAGGGTTATGGTTACCAATACATCTTAGGGTTATGGTTACCAATACATCTTAGGGTTATGGTTACCAATACATCTTAGGGTTATGGTTACCAATACATCTTTTGCGTGTTAGTCGACTACAGAGACGAGCCGACTTTGATCCATGTGCATGCAAACAAGTTTTTGCCAATCCTGGTCCAAAACTCTTTTCTAGGTACCTCTCATGGTGGATTACGATCTCCTTATGCAATGAACTGTACGTCATGTGCCAGGCCGGTCCGATCCAGAGGCGTCACTGGTGTCCTTCTTCCTTTCAGACTTTCCGGCTCAGCTCTTAGTGGACAAAGCCAACCAAGGAACCAGCCAACCGGCTGGTGGCGATTCAGACGTTAAAAGAATGATTCAGATGTTGGAAGAGCAGACGTCGTCGGCAGCTCGGCAAGGTGTGTGTGTGTGTGTCTCCAGACCGCCGCCATGCCGAGTTTAAACCGGCGTTGGGCTGACAGGAAGTGGCCGCCGCGCTTGGAATGACATTAGGTTTTGGAGGGCGGCTCGTACCACATGCCAGTTAGTGGCCAGGGGTCTCAAATAAAACTGGATGGCTCCGTAGGAGGAGCTGAGAGCAACTGGCTCCACCTCCTGGGTTTCTATACTCTAGATGTGTTGTGTTCAAAACGCGTAACAAGTGGAGATTGTTGATTGGTTGCTTCCAGACGGGTCAGCTGACCTCGCCGTGCGGTCTGCAATGAAGAAACCAAGCGGTGACCAAGGCTGCAGCAGGAGGTTTCTGAGGGCGACCGCGGGGTAACCGGCTAACGTCCACGTTGCTCTCCTTCCAAGACGTTAGCATCTGAGCGTATTCTCAGTGTGTCTCTGCCCCTCAGGTTGGAGGCCGCGCCCTCTTACGAGCTCTCTGCCGGCGAGAAGACCGACTCTGAGGTAGCGGAGAGGAGAGGAAGCAAAAAGTCAAGGGAGGCTTCTCAGGATGGAAGGAGGGGCAAAGGGGGCTCCGGCAAGGCGGCCAGAGCGTCTGCAAAGCCGCGCACACACAGGTGACGCCACCAGCAGGTTGCCATGGCGACATCTCACAACACGAGTCCGCTGTCAACCTGCATGTCATCCCTTTACAGGGGGAAGACGAGTGAGGCCATGTTCTCAGCTTGTCAAGCCTTACAGACGCATCTGAGGGACAACACGGCGCTGACCAGCGGGGAGCTGGTATGCTGTGTGTGTGTGTGTGTGTGTGTGTGTGTGTGTGTGTGTGTGTGTGTGTGTGTGTGTGCACGGTTCATGGTACGTCACTGGATGGATGGGGAGAGATGCTGAGGTTCAAGGAAGCCCTTTGGCAACGGTAAGAAAAGGCGAAGGAAAGCTGGCCGCCTGTGGTCTTCCGTCGCGGCGTTCGTCCTGAACTTCAACAACAACAACGATGTCTGAAGGTTTCGGAGCGTTTTCACTTCCACGATCATCTGGTACACAAATAGAAAAAGAGAAGTTCCTGCTTCCTCCGTTTCCTCCCCTTGCAGCGCGACTGTCTGCAGACGCTGCAGCACGAGTGGTTCTCCGTGTCCAGCCAGCGGTCGGCGGCGCCCGGCGCCACGGCCGCCTGCCTGGCCGCGTGCCGGCTCGTCTCCCCCGAGGTGCTGCGGCACGTCGCCAACATGGCCGACGGCAGCGGCAACACGGCGCTGCACTACAGCGTGTCCCACTCCAACTTCGGCATCGTCAAGAAGCTCCTGGACGCCGGTACGGAGCTCA
>NC_079403.1:0-72500 GCF_029220125.1 Pseudoliparis swirei
ACCAATGAAAATAGATGTCATGTGACCAGATGAACAATAGATGTCATGGGGGAAAACAAAAATTTTGCCAAAAGATGAACCCCCAAAAATAGATGTCATGTGACCGATGAAAAATTTTTAAAATTTGGGGACCAGATGAACAATAGATGTCATGTGACCAGATGAACAATAGATGTCATGTAAAGATGAACAATAGTTTTGGGGTTAAAAATGGGGACCAGATGAACAATAGATGTCATGTGACCAGATGAACAATAGATGTCATGTGCCCAATGAACAATAATGTCATGTGACCAGATGAACAATAGATGTCATGTGACCAGATGAACAATAGATGTCATGTGACCAGATGAACAATAGATGTCATGTGCCCAATGAACAATAATGTCATGTGACCAGATGAACAATAGATGTCATGTGACCAGATGAACAATAGATGTCATGTGACCAGATGAACAATAGATGTCATGTGACCAGATGAACAATAGATGTCATGTGGAAAAAAAGATGAAAAAAAAAGTCATGTGACCAGATGAACAATAGATGTCATGTGACCAGATGAACAATAGATGTCATGTGACCAGATGAACAATAGATGTCATGTGACCAGATGAACAATAGATGTCATGTGACCAGATGAACAATAGATGTCATGTGACCAGATGAACAATAGATGTCATGTGACCAGATGAACAATAGATGTCATGTGACCAGATGAACAATAGATGTCATGTGACCAGATGAACAATAGATGTCATGTGACCAGATGAACAATAGATGTCATGTGACCAGATGAACAATAGATGTCATGTGACCAGATGAACAATAGATGTCATGTGACCAGATGAACAATAGATGTCATGTGAACCCCAAAGATGAACAATAGATGTCATGTGACCAGATGAACAATAGAGTCAGGGCCAATGAACAATAGATGTCATGTGACCAGATGAACAATAGATGTCATGTGCCCCAAAAAAATTTTTTTAAAAAAACAATAGATGTCATGTGACCAGATAAAATAGTGTCATGTGAAAAAAATAGTGTCATTGACCAGATGAACAATAGATGTCATGTGACCGATGAACAATAGATGTCATGTGACCAGATGAACAATAGATGTCATGTGCCCAGATGAACAATAGATGTCATGTGACCAGATGAACAATAGATGTCATGTGACCAGATGAACAATAGATGTCATGTGACCAGATGAACAATAATGTCATGTGACCAGATGAACAATAGATGTCATGTAAATGAACAATAGATTTTCCCAATAAAAAATTTTGGGGCCAGAGAAAATAGATGTCATGTGACCAGATGAAAATAGATGTCATGTGACCAGATGAACAATAGATGTCATGTGACCAGATGAACAATAGATGTCATGTGACCAGATGAACAATAGATGTCAACCAGAAAAATGTTATGTGACCAGATGAACAATAGATGTCATGTGACCAGATGAACAATATATGTCATGTGACCAGGAGAACAATAGATGTCATGTGACCAGATGAACAATAGATGTCATGTGACCAGATGAACAATAGATGTCATGTGACCAGATGAACACAAGCAGTCATGTGCCCAGATGAACAATAGATGTCATGTGACCAGATGAACAATAGATGTCATGTGACCAGATGAACAATAGATGTCATGTGACCAGATGAACAATAGATGTCATGTGACCAGATGAACAATAGATGTCATGTGGATGAACAATAGATGTCATGTGACCAGATGAACAATAGATGTCATGTGCCCAAAGGAACAATAGATGTCATGTGACCAGATGAACAATAGATGTCATGTGACCAGATGAACAATAGATGTCATGTGACCAGATGAACAATAGATGTCATGTGACCAGATGAAAAAAAACCCAGATGAACAATAGATGTCATGTGCCAGATGAACAATAGATGTCATGTGACCGGGTGAACAATAGATGTCATGTGCCCAGATGAACAATAGATGTCATGAAAAAACAAAGATGTCATGTGACCAGATGAACAATAGATGTCATGTGACCAGATGAACAATAGATGTCATGTGACCAGATGAACAATAGATGTCATGTGACCAGATGAACAATAGATGTCATGTGACCAGATGAACAATAGATGTCATGTGACCAGATGAACAATAGATGTCATGTGACCAGATGAACAATAGATGTCATGTGACCAGATGAACAATAGATGTCATGTGACCAGATGAACAATAGATGTCATGTGACCAGATGAACAATAGATGTCATGTGACCAGATGAACAATAGATGTCATGTGACCAGATGAACAATAGATGTCATGTGACCAGATGAACAATAGATGTCATGTGACCAGATGAACAATAGATGTCATGTGACCAGATGAACAATAGATGTCATGTGACCAGATGAACAATAGATGTCATGTGCCAGATGAACAATAGATGTCATGTGCCCAAAAAAATTTTTTGGGGAAAAAAAAATTTGGGGCCAGATGAACAATAGATGTCATGTGACCAAAAAAAAAACCCAAAAAAAAAACCCAAAAAAAAAACCCAAAAAAAAAACCCAAAAAAAAAACCCAAAAAAAAAACCCAAAAAAAAAACCCAAAAAAAAAACCCAAAAAAAAAACCCAAAAAAAAAACCCAAAAAAAAAACCCAAAAAAAAAACCCAAAAAAAAAACCCAAAAAAAAAACCCAAAAAAAAAACCCAAAAAAAACATGTGACCAGATGAACAATAGATGTGTAGACTAGATGAATAATAGATGTCAGACAGGGTGAATAATAGATGTCATGTGACTACGAAATAATAGATGTCAAGATCAGATGAACACATTAGATGCTGCACTAGATGAACAATAGACATGTGACCCGATAAACAATAGATGTCATGTGACCAGATGAACAATATATGTCATGACCAGGTGAATAGATGTCATGTACCAGATGAATGACAGATGTCACTAGATGAACAATAGATGTCATGCACCAGGAACAATAGATGTCATGTGACCAGATGAACAATAGACCAGATGAATAATAGATGTCATGAGACCAGATGAACAATAGATGTCAGTAACGAGATGAACAATAGATGTCATGACCTGATAAACAATAGATGTCATGTGACCAGATGAACAATATATGTCATGTGACCAGGTGAACAATAGATGTCATGTGTGACCAGATGAACAATAGATGTCAGAGACCAGATGAACAATAGATGTCATGGACTAGATGAACAATAGATGTCATGTGACCAGATGAACAATAGATGTCATGAGCATTAGATGAACAATAGATGTCATGACCAGTGAATAATAAATGCTGGTGTGACCAGATGAACAATAATAGATGTCATGTAACGACAACAATAGATGCGACCCGACAACAATAGATGCACGATGAATATAGCTGCGACCCAGGTAATATAACAGATGGAACACAGATGTCATGTGACCAGGTGAACAATAGATGACCAGATGAACAATAGATGCTGCGAGACCCGATGAACACAGATGCTCGCGTATCAGTGAACAATAGTCATGTGACCAGATGATTGAATAGATGTCATGACACCAGATGAACAATAGGATGTCATGACCAGACGAACAATAGATGTCATGACCAGGTGAATAATGATGTCATGACCAGATGAACAATAGATGCTGCGTAACGAGATGAACAATAGATGCTGTGACCCGATAAACAATAGATGTCATGTGACCAGATGAACAATATGTTTAATTCAGGAATAATAGATGTCATGTGACAGATGAACAACAGATGTGACCAGGTGAACAATAGATGTCATGTGACCAGATGAATAATAGAGTCATGTGACCAGATGAACAATAGATGTCATGAGACCAGATGAAGGCACAGATGTCATGGACTGATGAACAATAGATGTGACCAGATGAAATAGATGTCATGAGACCAGACAATGGGCTAGGATGTCATGTGACTAGTGAACAATATTAGATGTCAGGACCCACGGAACAATAGGGTTGCGACCAGTGAACACAGATGTCATGTGACCAGATGAACAATAGATGTCATGTGACCAGGTGAACAATAGATGTCATGTGACCAGATGAACAATAGAGCTATGTGACCAGATGAACAATAGAGTTTATAATCAGATGAACACAGATGTCATGTGACCAGGTGAATAATAGATGTCATGTGACCAGATGAATAATAGGGATGTCATGACACCAGATGAACAACAGATGTCATGTGACCAGATGAACAATAGATGTACCAGATGAACAATAGATGTCATGTGACCAGGTGAACAATAGATGTCAGTGTGACCATATGAACAGTAGATGTCATGTGTGCAGATGAAATACATGACCAGGTGAACAATAGATGCTTATGTGACCAGATGAACAATACATGTCATGTGACCTGATGAACAATAGGATGTCATGTATCTGTACGAACACAGATGTCATGAGACTAGATGAACAATAGACAAGTGAGACCCAGATGAACAAGTAGATGCTGCAATTAGATGAATAATAGAGGTCATGTGACAGATGAACAATACAGATGTCACAAGGACAGATGAACAATAAGACACAAGACCAGACAGTCAATAGATGTCATGTGACCAGATGAACAATAGATGTCATGTGACCAGGATGAACAGTAGATGTCATGTGACCAGATGAATAATAGACGTCATGTGACCAGACACATTGCGATCAGGTGAACAATATATGTCATGTGACCAGATGAACAATAGATGGTGACCAGATGAACAATAGATGTCATGTGACTTAGATGAAACAATAGATGTCATGTGACCAGGTGAAACCAGATGTCATGTGACCAGATGAACAATAGATGGCATGTGACCAGACAATAGATATGTGACCAGATGGGTTAGATGTCATGTGACCAGATGAACAATAGATGTCATGCAGACTAGGTACAATAGATGTCAGTGTATTCAGATGAACAATAATGCACAGATGAACAATACGATAATATTATAACGATGAACAATAGATGTCACGGACCCGATAAATAGATGCCGCCATCTGACAATATATGTCAGGACCAGTGAAATAATACGCTGCGACCAGATGAACAATACGCAGACCAGATGAATGTTAAGATGTCATGTGACCAGACAGCACAGATGCTGCGTGACCAGACAACAGCTGATGCTGCGAGACCAAGATGAACAATAGATGTCGTGATCAGGTGAAATAAATAGATGTCATGCATATTTGAAGATGAGATTGATATGATATTGCGTGACCCGGTTGGGAACAGCTGATGCTGCGTGACCAGATGACACAGATGTCATGTGACCAGATGAACAATAGATGTCATGTGACCAGATGAACAATAGATGTCATGTGACCAGGTGAACAATAGATGTCATGTGACCAGATGAACAATAGATGTGCCCAGATGAACAATAGATGTCATGTGACCAGATGAACAATAGATGTCATGTGACCAGATGAACAATAGATGTCATGTGACCAGATGAACAATAGATGTCATGTGACCAGATGAACAATAGATGTCATGTGACCAGATGAACAATAGATGTCATGTGACCAGATGAACAATAGATGTCATGTGACCAGATGAACAATAGATGTCATGTGACCAGATGAACAATAGATGTCATGTGACCAGATGAACAATAGATGTCATGTGACCAGGTGAACAATAGATGTCATGTGACCAGATGAACAATAGATGTCATGTGACCAGGTGAACAATAGATGTCATGTGACCAGATGAACAATAGATGTCATGTGACCAGATGAACAATAGATGTCATGTGACCAGATGAACAATAGATGTCATGTGACCAGATGAACAATAGATGTCATGTGACCAGATGAACAATAGATGTCATGTGACCAGATGAACAATAGATGTCATGTGACCAGATGAACAATAGATGTCATGTGACCAGATGAACAATAGATGTCATGTGACCAGATGAACAATAGATGTCATGTGACCAGATGAACAATAGATGTCATGTGACCAGATGAACAATAGATGTCATGTGACCAGATGAACAATAGATGTCATGTGACCAGATGAACAATAGATGTCATGTGACCAGATGAACAATAGATGTCATGTGACCAGGTGAACAATAGATGTCATGTGACCAGATGAACAATAGATGTCATGACACCAGATGAACAATAGATGTCATGTGACCAGATGAACAATAGATGTCATGTGACCAGATGAACAATAGATGTCATGTGACCAGATGAACAATAGATGTCATGTGACCAGATGAACAATAGATGTCATGTGACCAGGTGAACAATAGATGTCATGTGACCAGATGAACAATAGATGTCATGTGACCAGATGAACAATAGATGTCATGTGACCAGATGAACAATAGATGTCATGTGACCAGATGAACAATAGATGTCATGTGACTAGATGAACAATAGATGTCATGTGACCAGATGAACAATAGATGTCATGTGACTAGATGAACAATAGATGTCATGTGACCAGATGAACAATAGATGTCATGTGACCAGATGAACAATAGATGTCATGTGACCAGATGAACAATAGATGTCATGTGACCAGATGAAAAATAGATGTCAGACCAGATGAACAATAGATGTCATGTGACCAGATGAACAATAGATGTCATGTGACCAGATGAACAATAGATGTCATGTGACCAGATGAACAATAGATGTCATGTGACCAGATGAACAATAGATGTCATGTGACCAGATGAACAATAGATGTCATGTGACCAGATGAACACAGATGTCATGTGACCAGATGAACACTAGATGTCATGTGACCAGATGAACAATAGATGTCATGTGACCAGATGAACAATAGATGTCATGTGACCAGATGAACAATAGATGTCATGTGACCTGATGAACAATAGATGTCATGTGACCAGATGAACAATAGATGTCATGTGACCAGATGAACAATAGATGTCATGTGACCAGATGAACAATAGATGTCATGTGACCAGATGAACAATAGATGTCATGTGACCAGATGAACAATAGATGTCATGTGACCAGATGAACAATAGATGTCATGTGACCAGATGAACAATAGATGTCATGTGACCAGATGAACAATAGATGTCATGTGACCAGGTGAACAATAGATGTCATGTGACCAGATGAACAATCGATGTCATGTGACCAGATGAACAATAGATGTCATGTGACCCGATGAACAATAGATGTCATGTGACCAGATAAACAATAGATGTCATGACCAGATGAACAATAGATGTCATGTGACCAGATGAACAATAGATGTCATGTGACCAGATGAACAATAGATGTCATGTGACCAGATGAACAATAGATGTCATGTGACCAGATGAACAATAGATGTCATGTGACCAGATGAACAATAGATGTCATGTGACCAGATGAACAATAGATGTCATGTGACCAGATGAACAATAGATGTCATGTGACCAGATGAACAATAGATGTCATGTGACCAGATGAACAATAGATGTCATGTGACCCGATAAACAATAGATGTCATGTGACCAGATGAACAATATATGTCATGTGACCAGGTGAACAATAGATGTCATGTGACCAGATGAACAATAGATGTCATGTGACCAGGTGAACAATAGATGTCATGTGACCAGATGAACAATAGATGTCATGTGACCAGATGAACAATAGATGTCATGTGACCAGATGAACAATAGATGTCATGTGACCAGTGGAACAATAGATGTCATGTGACCAGATGAACAATAGATGTCATGTGACCAGGTGAACAATAGATGTCATGTGACCAGATGAACAATAGAGTCATGTGACCAGATGAACAATAGATGTCATGAGACCAGATGAACAATAGATGTCATGTGACCAGGTGAACAATAGATGTCATGTGACCAGATGAACAATAGATGTCATGTGACCAGATGAACAATAGATGTCATGTGACCAGATGAACAATAGATGTCATGTGACCAGGTGAACAATAGATGTCATGTGACCAGATGAACAATAGATGTCATGTGACCAGATGAACAATAGATGTCATGTGACCAGATGAACAATATATGTCATGTGACCTGATGAACAATAGATGTCATGTGACCAGATGAACAATAGATGTCATGAGACTAGATGAACAATAGATGTCATGAGACCAGATGAACAATAGATGTCATGTGACTAGATGAACAATAGAGGTCATGTGACCAGATGAACAATAGATGTCATGTGACCAGATGAACAATAGATGTCATGTGACCAGATGAACAATAGATGTCATGTGACCAGGTGAACAATAGATGTCATGTGACCAGATGAACAGTAGATGTCATGTGACCAGATGAACAATAGATGTCATGTGACCAGATGAACAATAGATGTCATGAGACCAGGTGAACAATAGATGTCATGTGACCAGATGAACAATAGATGTCATGAGACCAGATGAACAATAGATGTCATGAGACCAGGTGAACAATAGATGTCATGTGACTAGATGAACACTAGATGTCATGTGACTAGATGAACAATAGATGTCATGTGACCAGATGAACAATAGATGTCATGTGACCAGATGAACAATAGATGTCATGAGACCAGATGAACAATAGATATCATGTGACCAGATGAACACTAGATGTCATGTGACTAGATTAACAATAGATGTCATGAGACCAGATGAACAATAGATGTCATGTGACCAGGTGAACAATAGATGTCATGTGACCAGATGAACACTAGATGTCATGTGACTAGATGAACAATAGATGTCATGAGACCAGATGAACAATAGATGTCATGTGACCAGATGAACAATAGATGTCATGTGACTAGATGAACAATAGATGTCACGTGACCAGATGAACAATAGATGTCATGTGACCAGATGAACAATAGATGTCATGAGACCAGATGAACAATAGATGTCATGAGACCAGATGAACAATAGATGTCATGTGACCAGGTGATCAATAGATGTCATGTGACCAGATGAACAATAGATGTCATGAGACCAGATGAACAATAGATGTCATGAGACCAGGTGAACAATAGATGTCATGTGACCAGGTGAACAATAGATGTCATGTGACCAGATGAACAATAGATGTCATGAGACCAGGTGACCAATAGATGTCATGTGACCAGATGAACAATAGATGTCATGTGACCAGATGAACAATAGATGTCATGTGACCAGATGAACAGTAGATGTCATGTGACCAGATGAACAATAGATGTCATGTGACCAGATGAACAATAGAGGTCATGTGACTAGATGAACAATAGATGTCATGTGACCAGATGAACAATAGATGTCATGTGACCAGATGAACAATAGATGTCATGTGACCAGGTGAACAATAGATGTCATGTGACCAGATGAACAATAGATGTCATGTGACCAGATGAACAATAGATGTCATGTGACCAGATGAACAATAGATGTCATGTGACCTGATGAACAATAGATGTCATGTGACCAGATGAACAATAGATGTCATGTGACCAGATGAACAATAGATGTCATGTGACTAGATGAAAAATAGATGTCATGAGACCAGATGAACAATAGATGTCATGTGACCAGATGATCAATAGATGTCATGTGACTAGATGAACAATAGATGTCATGTGACCAGATGAACAATAGATGTCATGTGACTAGATGATCAATAGATGTCATGTGACTAGATGAACAATAGATGTCATGTGACTAGATGAACAATAGATGTCATGAGACCAGATGATCAATAGATGTCATGTGACTAGATGAACAATAGATGTCATGTGACCAGATGATCAATAGATGTCATGTGACTAGATGAACAATAGATGTCATGTGACTAGATGAACAATAGATGTCATGAGACCAGATGAACAATAGATGTCATGTGACCAGATGAACAATAGATGTCATTTGACCAGGTGAACAATAGATGTCATGTGACCAGGTGAACAATAGATGTCATGAGACCAGATGAACAATAGATGTAATGAGACCAGGTGAACAATAGATGTCATGTGACCAGGTGAACAATAGATGTCATGTGACCAGATGAACAATAGATGTCATGTGACCAGATGAACAGTAGATGTCATGTGACCAGATGAACAATAGATGTCATGTGACCAGATGAACAATAGATGTCATGTGACCAGGTGAACAATAGATGTCATGTGACCAGATGAACAATAGATGTCATGTGACCAGATGAACAATAGATGTCATGTGACCAGATGAACAATAGATGTCATGTGACCTGATGAACAATAGATGCCATGTGACCAGATGAACAATAGATGTCATGTGACCAGATGAACAATAGATGTCATGTGACCAGGTGAACAATAGATGTCATGTGACCAGATGAACAATAGATGTCATGTGACCAGATGAACAATATATGTCATGTGACCTGATGAACAATAGATGTCATGTGACCAGATGAACAATAGATGTCATGTGACCAGGTGAACAATAGATGTCATGTGACCAGGTGAACAATAGATGTCATGTGACCAGATGAACAATAGATGTCATGTGACCAGATGAACAATAGATGTCATGTGACTAGATGAACAATAGATGTCATGTGACCAGATGAACAATAGATGTCATGTGACCAGATGAACAATAGATGTCATGTGACTAGATGAACAATAGATGTCATGAGACCAGATGAACAATATATGTCATGTGACCAGATGAACAATAGATGTCATGTGACTAGATGAACAATAGATGTCATGTGACTAGATGAACAATAGATGTCATGTGACTAGATGAACAATAGATGTCATGAGACCAGATGAACAATATATGTCATGTGACTAGATGAACAATAGATGTCATGTGACCAGGTGAACAATAGATGTCATGTGACCAGGTGAACAATAGATGTCATGTGACCAGATGAACAATAGATGTCATGTGACCAGATGAACAATAGATGTCATGTGACCAGATGAACAATAGATGTCATGTGACCAGATGAACAATAGATGTCATGTGACCAGGTGAACAATAGATGTCATGTGACTAGATGAACAATAGATGTCATGTGACCAGATGAACTATAGATGTCATGTGACTAGATGAACAATAGATGTCATGAGACCAGATGAACAATAGATGTCATGTGACCAGATGAACAATAGATGTCATGTGACCAGATGAACAATAGATGTCATGTGACTAGATGAACAATAGATGTCATGTGACTAGATGAACAATAGATGTCATGTGACCAGATGAACAATAGATGTCATGTGACCAGATGAATGAATGAATGATCTTTATTTGTCATTGTGCAAAGGAACAACGAAATTTAGATGCAATCCCAAGGTGCTAATAGGACAATAGACAATATAAAAACAACAAGACAATATAAACAAGACAATATAAAAACCAGAATGAATCATAAATAGACATAGGGGAACTATACATAAGTATAAATGAGATCTATGGATGTAAATATAAATATAAAAATAAGTATAATAAACTACGTATGTAAACTAGGCATATTTCTTAGTGTAAACCTAAGTTTTTTATTGCACGATTCCTCATATTGAACGGGGATGCGACATTTGACTCTCTAAAAACTTAGCAGCGTTATGTGCGCTTATGGCCTCGGAAAGAAGCTGAACTTAAGTCTGTTGGTCCGGTATACATAGTCTTGAAGCGCCTGCCTGAGCGCAGCCGTACAAAGTGTTCGTTGCCCGGGTGAGATGGATCCTTGAGGATCTTGTCTGCCTTCTTAAGGCAGCGAGAGCTGTACAGTTCTTGCAGGGAGGGGAGGGGGCACCCGATGATCTTCTGGGCCGAGTTGACGACCCTCTGAAGCGCGTTCCTCTCTGCGGCTGTGCAGCTGAGGAACCACACGCAGATGCAATAGATCCTGTCTGAGGTGGTAATTCCTGAGTATTCTCTGCTGTGCCTTCTTGACGATCGCCGTGGTGTTGGTTCTCCAGGACAGGTCCTCAGCCAGGTGAACGCCCAGGAATCTGAAGACCGAGACTCTCCACACAGTCCCCGTCAATGTACAGGGGCTGGATGACAGTTTTCTTCCTTCTGTAATCGATGATCATCTCCTGGGTTTTGAGCTTGTTCAGCTGCAGGTTGTTCGCTTTACAACACAGACAGCTGCTCCACCTCGTCGCGCACGCGGTCTCGTCACCCCCGGAGATGCAGCCCACCACAGTGGTGTCGTCAGCAAACTTTATGATGGAGTTGCTGGGGTGGGCGGGTGAAGTCATTAGTGTAGAGGGAGTAAAGTAGGGGCTCAGCACGCAGCCCTGGGGGACCCGGTGCTGAGGCTGAGGGCCGTGGAGGTGTGGGACCTATCCTCACCCTCTGGGGCGGTCAGACAGGAAGTCCTTAATCCAACGGCAGGTAGAGTGTGATAATCCCAGGTCTGACAGTTTTGTCACCAGTCTGTCAGGAAGGATGGTGTTAAATGCCGAGCAGAAGTCCATGAAGAGCAGCCGCGTAGCTCCCCCCCCCCTCCAGGTGAGACAGGGCAGAGTGGAGAGCTGTGGCGATGGCGTCATCCGTGGACCTGTTTGCTCTGTATGCAAACTGGTGACGTCCAGGCCGGGCGGAAGGGATGAGATGATGTGGGAACGAACCAGCTTCTCGAAGCACTTCATGGGGATGGGGGTGAGTGCCACTGGACGGTAGTCGTTTAAGCAGCTGATGGTTTTCTTTTTTGGCACCGGGATGATTGTGGAGGTTTTCAGGCAGGATGGGACGGTGGCCTGGGACAGGGACTGGTTGAAGATCTTGGTGAAGACCCCGCCAGCTGGTCGGCGCAGTCTCTCAACACCCGTCCCGAGACGCCGTCCGCCCTGCTGCTTTCCTCGGGTTCACGGCCTTCAGCGTGCGTCTCACTTGTGTTCCGTGAGGATGAGGCTGCTGTGGGCTGGTGGATGTGGTGTGGCTGCTTCCTGGTCCCACCTCGTAGCGGGCGTAGAAGGAGTTCAGCTCTTCCACCAACTGAGGGTCGCCCCGTCGGCCGAGGGTGGCTGGGTCTGTAGTTTGTCATGTGTTGGACCCCCACACCTGCCTGGAGTCGTTACTCTGGAAGCAGTCCTCAATCTTAGCCTTGTAGTCCGCCCTTGGCCCTTCTGATCCCCGCTTCAGGTCGGCTCTGGCCGTGCTGTATAGCTCCCCATCTGCGGAGCTGAAGGCGGTGTTCCTCTCTCGAGCAGACGCTGCACCTCTCCCGTCATCCACGGCCCGTGTTGGGATGTGCCGGATACGCTTGTCCACGGTGACGGAGTCTATGCAGTGCTTGATGTAACCCAGGACCGCTGAAGTGTACTGTTCCAGGTCCTCGTGCTCAAGACCCCAGTCGGTGGACTCAAAGCAGTCTTGCAACTGTGGAGTGGCACCTTCAGGCCAGGTTTTAACTGTCTTTGATGGTGGGAACCCTTTTCTGATGGAGGTGTAGGATGGGATTAGGAGTAGGGACACATGGTCTGACTGGCCTAGGTGTGCTAATGCTCTGGCTCTATAGCCCAGCTTGATGTTAGAATATACCTTGTCTAATGTTTTATCTCCTGGTGGCACATCTAACATGCTGGTAGAGTTTGGGAAGCACTACCTTTAAGTTAGCATGGTTAAAGTCCCCCGCAATAATGTGGACAGCCTCAGGGTATGTGTTTTGTTGTTTACTAATTGTATCGTGCAGCTCACCTAGCGCCACGCTAGCGTTAGCATCGGGTGGAATGTACACTGCGGTTATCAATACAACATTAAATTCTCTTGGTAGGTATCTGGGCCGGCATTTAACAGTCATATATTCTACGTCTGGGGAACAGTGGTTACTCACTATGTTTGTGTTTTCCCCCCAAGTGTCCTTTGTGTATATTAGGAGGCCCCCGCCTCGCGACTTGCCTGTAGCCTCTTTTGTTCTGTCGCGTCGGTGGAGAGTGCGGCCTGCTAGTTCGATAGCTAAGTCCGGGATGAACAATAGATGTCATCTGGTCACATGACATCTATTGTTCATCTGGTCACATGACATCTATTGTTCACCTGGTCACATGACATCTATTGTTCACCTGGTCACATGACATCTATGATGGATCACGAAGGGTTATTCCCTTTTTTCCCTGTGAAAGTTTTTTTTGGGAGTTGTTCCTGATCCGATGTGAGGTCAAAGGTCAAAGGTCAGGGATGTCTATGTGTACAGATTGTAAAGCCCTCTGAGGGGAGTTTGTAATCTGTGATAATGGGCTGTAGAAAATAAACTGAATTGAAACTGAATTGAATATATATGCAAAGTGCCTTTAAAAGGTGAATTTTAAAAAGTGTGTGAAATCGAGAGAATGACCCCCGAGGGTTAACGGTGCGTTCAGGGACCAGCCGCAGCCAACCTCAAATGTTTCCATCAGCCTCGGTCAGAGTTCACAGGATGTGGAGCCTGGACTGTGACGTCACTGAAGGGCACGGAAACACGTCGTTGCATCATGTTTGGGTTCCACATGGCTCCTCCCACTGGATCAAGTTGCACCAATCAGGATGCAGCCCGTGTGAGCTGAGGGTTGGTGGTGTAACTCTTATTAAACATAATAACACAGTTTCTTTCCCCTAAAGCTATAACTGCAATATTAATGATACACGAAGAAAAAGCCTCAAACTATGTTTCAGGAGATAAACAATAGAAAGTCGCACATGTCTCATGTATTTAAAGTGTTTAAAGCACGATATGGTGCAGGTATCTTTCAAATATATAAACATATTTTTTATATTTATTTATTTTTCTTCAAATATATATTTTATATATAAATATATTTATTTGAAGAAAATAGATATATATTGTTTTATAACTTTATATATATGAAAGTCGGCGCGGTCCCTCTTGGCCATTGCGCCTGCAGTGTGTGTGCGGAAATACAATGAAAAAATAATGAAATAAATCAGAATGGACCCGGTGACTTGGCCAGCAGGGCGGGAGGAGAGGGGAGAACCCCCGTCTCTCCACGCCACGCGGAGGGGGAGCAGCTCGGGCCTTCCGGACTCAGCAGCAGGACATGGCCGCGGCGCGCGCGCTCGGCCCGCCGACGGCTCCGTGAACACAGCGCGCGGTTCTCCCCTCTGGCTCCGCGTCGGATCCGCTGATGAAGAGACTCGCAGCCCGCCGCGATGCTGGCTGGCTGATCCTCTCCCCCGCCGCCGTCGCAGCCGAGCCCGGGAGCCCGCCTGCAGACCGCGCGCAGGTAACAGAGAGCCCTCTGAAGACCGCGCGCAGGTAACAGAGAGCCCTCTGAAGACCGCGCGCAGGTAACAGAGAGCCCTGTCGAAGACCGCGCGCAGGTAACAGAGAGCCCTCCTGCAGGCCGCGCGCAGGTAACAGAGAGCCCTCCGAAGACCGCGCGCAGGTAACAGAGAGCCCGCCTGCAGGCCGCGCGCAGGTAACAGAGAGCCCTCTTCTCTTCCTCCCGCAGACATGCAGCTCCGTGCGCGGGAGGAGAGGACGAGACGGACGCGCCGTGTGCGTGGGTGTGTGTGTGAGTGAGTGAGTGCGCGCGCCATGAGAAAGAGAGCGATTGTGTGTGCGCGCGCACGTGAATTTGAGTGAGAACAGGGGAGGTGAATGTGTGTGTGTGTGTGTGTGTGTGTGTGGTGTAACAGATGAGAGGGAATCTTTGCCAGATTAGTCAGGAAAGAGGCAGCTTGTTGTGGAGATAGCACAGGCATGGAGCACACACACGCACACACACATCCATGCACACGTACACGCACACACACACACACGCGCACACACACGTGTACAGCTCGGCCGGCTCGTGCATGTGGAGGACCCCCCTCCATCCCTCCGGGAGCAGCGCGGCTTTTCAAGCCTCCGCCTGAGCCCAGCGACGCTGAACCGGGTTTCTTTTGTTACCTCTGTTGTTGTTGTGTTGTCGTTGTTGTTGTTGTCTCCTACACTCTCCATCCTCTCTGCGTCTCCTTGTTTCATGTGTGTTTGTTGCTTGGATCTTTCCTGCCGCAGCGCCAATAAAAACACGTCAGCATCGCTTTCATCTTTTGTCCTTGAGAGAGAAAAAATGTCATTTCCCACCGCATGCGTTATGATATGATGCTGTGTGTGTGTGTGTGTGTACATGAGATGAGATATATACTTTATTAATCCCCAAGGGGAAGTTAGTTCTCTGCATTTAACCCATCCTTAGTTATTAAGGAGCAGTGGGCTGCAGTGAAGCGCCCGGGAAGCAGCTGGGGGTTCAGTGCCTTGCTCAAGGACACTTCAACTTGCAACTAATGGGGAGAGCGGGGATCGAACCCACAACCTTGCGGTTGAAGGACGGCCCTCTGACCCACTGACCTACAGCCGCCCCATGTGTGTGTGTGTGTGTGTGTACATGTGTGTGTACATGTGTGTGTGTACATGTGTGTGTGTACATGTGTGTGTGTGTGTGTATGTGTGTGTGTACATGTGTGTGTGTGTACATGTGTGTGTGTACATGTGTGTGTGCATGTGTGTGTACATGTGTGTGTGTACATGTGTGTACATGTGTGTGTACATGTGTGTGTACATGTGTGTGTGTACATGTGTGTGTACATGTGTGTTGTGTGTGTACATGTGTGTGGTGGATGCATGGAGGATGCGTTTGGCTTGCTCTCTCTCTGTCCTCCTCCTCCTCTCCTCCTCCTCTCCTCCTCCTCTCCTCCTCTCTCCTCCTCTCCTCATCTCCTCCTCCTCCTCCTCCTCCTCCTCCTCCTCCTCCTCCTCCACCTCCTCCTCCTCCTCTCTCCTCCTCTCCTCCTCCTCCTCCCTCCTCCTCTCCTCTCTCCTCCTCTCCTCTCCCCTCCTCTCTCCTCCTCCTCCTCCTCCTCCTCCTCCTCCTCCTCCTCTCTCCTCCTCCTCCTCCTCCTCCTCCTCCTCCTCCTCCTCCTCCTCCTCCTCCTCTCCTCCTCCTCTCCTCCTCCTCCTCTCCTCCTCTCCTCCTCCTCCTCCTCCTCCTCTCCTCCTCCTCCTCTCCTCTTCTCCTCCTCCTCCTCCTCTCCTCTCCTCCTCCAGCTGCTGCTGCAGACTCTTGTTCTGGCCTCTTTGTCTTTTGCGGTTGCAGCAGTTATTGGCAAAAAAAAGAGCGATGAAAAAAAAGAAGGTTGAAAATAACCGGGGGGTGCAGCAGACATTGAACGCCACGTCTCTACAGGAGCACAGGAGCTATTATGATGTCATCTCGTGTTTTATTATACGGCATCTTTCACGTGTTGTGTGACTTATTCCGATATTCACAATCTGTGTGCGCTAAAAGAAAAGAGGAGAAGCGCCTTCAAAGCCTCCGGATGATCCGTCCTGCATTCAGACGCGGCTCAATTCATGCAAATGCATCCGCCGCTGTGATGAATAACAGCTCCCAGCACAAAGGAGGGCTGGAGAGGAGAGTCCTGGTCTCTTCTGCTTTTGGTCTCACGGTTAAAAAAGTCTGAATGTCCGGCGCTCTCCTGCTCCTCCTCCCCGCGTATTCTGGTTATTCTGGATCTCTGAAGCGAACACACTCTGAATCTCTCTCTTTATGGCCCGTGGGTTGAGTCTGTGGTGTCGCTCCTCCTGCAGCCCGAGGTCGGACTCCACGGTTCCCTGGAGGAGATGGAGGAGGAGGACGTCGGCCTGAAGAAGCGTCAAAGCGATGCGCGTGCGGGGCGAGAGCCGCCGGCCGGGGAGAAGGTCAAGAGGAAGCGAGGGCGCCCGCCGGCGGAGAGGCTGCCTCCCAACCCGCCGGAGCTCACCAGGACCCTGAGCACCCTGGTGGACATGGTCCTCACCTACAAGGACGGGTGAGCGCCGCCACGCGGTCCAGGTGAGCCGGCGGGGCTCCGCCCACGCGTACTGACCGGCGTCCCCGTGGTTCACAGGTCGGGTCGACAGATCGGCAAAGGCTTCGTGCAGCTTCCCTCCAAGAAGGAGGTGCCCGAGTACTACGAGCTCATCCGGAAGCCGGTGGACTTCCGAAGGATCAAGGTACGCCGACGGCCTCGGGGACGGACGTCTCCACGCTCGGCGTCGGATCCGACACGCTGGCCCTTTAATTACAATACATTTAGAATCACACACAGACACACAGCTATGGGGGCAGCTCAGGGTCAAGTGTCTCGCTCCAGGACACATGGACTCGGCGGTGAGCGGCGGCCCTCTGATGAAAGAGGGGCCAAAGGGCGAGAACCGAAAGTCTCATCGGATCAAAGAGAAATCCGATGAAGACGAAACTCGGGCAATAAAAAAACAGACAGCGGCGAGAGAAAAGCCGAACGTCTGGGGTTGTTTCCGTCGCGGCTGGAGACAGATGTCAAAACATTTGAGTCCGTCGGCGGATGAAATTACGCAGAGCGATTACGTTTAGCGGCGACCTTTCTGCGCTTCGCCGCTAGATGGCGCCAAATCCGACACGCCGGCCCTTTAATCATAAACGGCAACGTCACGGTGTGAATTATGCCGCGCGGTATTCATGCCCGAGCGGCGGCTCGTCTACCACACACCGTCTCATCAGAACATACAGAAACCACATGAAATCAAAACTTTGGCCAAAAACGGACGACATCGAGAGAAAGGCCGATCTTCTTCTTCTCGCGACGGATCGATTACGGTTTGCGCTGTCGGCGGATCACATTGCTCAGAGACCAAATTAAACATAATCGTTGGAGTCGCTTAGACACAGAAACATGGAGAAGACGATAAGTGGAGAAGCACCGACGTGACCCATCGAGGACACGAGGTCGCTTCAGAAGGTCAAAGGTCAGACCGGTGTGTGATTCATGGTGTTGATGTCCACAGGAACGCGTGCGTAGCCACAAGTACCGGAGCGTGGTGGACCTGGAGAAGGACGTCTTCCTCCTGTGCCACAACGCTCAGACCTACAACCTGGAGGGCTCTCAGGTGAGGCCCCGCCCCCTGAGGCCTCGGGCTTTGGACCTATTCACTCTCCGCGTCTGTGTTCCCCCGCCGCAGATCTACGAGGACTCCATCGTCATCCGCTCGGTGTTCGAGAGCGCCAGGCGGCGGATGGTCACGGACGAGGAGGAGCGCACAGAGGCGGTCCGGTCGGCTCCGTCGGCAGGTGAGTGGAGGGTTCTCCTTCTCTCCGGGTCAATAAAAGCACAAACGCTGGTTGTTTCTGCGTCTGTGAGCAGCGCAGCTGAGGAAAGGGAACAAGGAGGCGAGGAGCAGGAAGCTCCTCCGGGACCGAGGCGGCGATCCGGAGGTCGGCGCCCCGAAGGACGAAGGCTGATCCTGCAGCGCCTCCAGGTTTTGTGTTTATTTTCTCGAGCTTCACATCGGTTTCCTCCTTTTCTGAGCGAAAGAAGACGGCGAGGACGTCTCGCGGAACAATGTCTCCACGACGACTCCCGACTCTTTTTCTTTTCATCGCAACGTCTCTTCTCATCTTGTAGTCCTCGTGGTTGCATCTATAAATATGATGTAAAACACCAGTTTTCTTAACCCATATATATATATATATATATATATATTTGATTGTCTTAAAAAAGGCCTCCGTGGGTCTCGGCTCACGATACGCAAGTGGGCGGGGCTTGGCCGTGTTTTTGAAATAATTGAGAAGAAAAAAAATGTCTGAATGTGATTTTGGAGACAATACACCTTTGATAAACACATGAAGTGGAAGTGTGGAGTCAAGGGAACCAGTTGCTGTTGTTTCTGATGCCTGGTGGAATAGCTCTGGGTCTAATAAATGTCCCCCGTGCTGCAGTATACTATCCACATATTGTTTGTGTGAAAATTAATAAAAGTACATTTCTTTTTATTTACTGTCTCGGTTGTTAAGGGGGAAAGGGGGGGGCATCATTGTAAGGACAATTACTGGAAACATGTATCACTTAAAACACTTGCAAAATAAATTTGGCCCAAAGTCCCTCTGGTTGGTGATTATTATCATTAGAATTATTATTATCATGAATATCATTATTATAATCATTATTAGAATTATTATTATTATTATCATTATTATAAATATTATCATTATTATAATTATTATCATTATTAGAATTATTATTATTATCATCATTATTAATATTATTATCATTATCATCATTATTAATAATATTATCATTATAATTATAATTATTATAATCATTATTGTCATTATAATCATTATTATTATTATATATCGTAATTGTGATTATTATCATGACTGTGATGAGTAATGTTGATGTGATGTGGGCCAGGTGCCACTAGGTGGCGCTATACAACTGTTTCTATGAGTCTCCTTTCATTGATGTTTGGACCAATGCAGTCACGTGAGGATCATGGTTGGAGAGGCTCTGAACACACACACACACACACACACACACACACAGACACACACAGACACACACAAACAGACACACACATACACACGCACACACACACAGACACACACAGACACACACACACAGACACACACAGACACGCACACAGACACACACACACACACCCACACAGACACACACAAACAGACACACACACACACACACACACACACACACACACACACACACACACACACACACACGCACACACGTTCTAATAAGGCACCATTTACAGGGGAACTAACGTGTGGCAGGTTGTGAAGAATCACCTTTAATTAAACAACTTCTGTAACAGTCTGTATGTATAATTATTTATTTATATAAATATATATGTATAGACTAAATATATATTTATTTAAAAATATAGTAATTTACTTATATTAAATATATTTTTATATAAATTTATATATATATTTGTTTAAATATATAAATGCAATTACATAAATAAATATATGAGCTTCAATCCCAGTTCAGCCTCATAAAAAAATAAAAGACCTTCTGTAACAGGGCATATATATATATATATAACTATATATATATTTAATATATAAAAATACATATAAATATATAAATCTCTCCAACTGGTTGCAAAACTCTTACTATTAAAAGAAAACAAACAACACAGGCAAGTTTTCGTAAGAATCATCTGAAGGTTTATTTTGCTCAGCAACTGCTGATCGAGCACATACAGTGATTCGTATAAAATTGGTTAAAAAATATTATATTAATTGTGGAATCAGAACCAGGAAGTCAAGATATACAGATCAATACAACAAAATGGAAGTTTGTATGATTTTTCTGTTCAATAAGCAACTGTAACAGTCCGGTGCGTCGCACCTTCATCATCGACGCCATTGTGAACACATGAATTAATAAAACACCTTATTATCTGCACCGCAAATCAGATCAGAAGCAGCGCCGATTGTGCGCGTTTCCTTTGGATCAATATCCTTGTGGCAGCGGGGTGTGTCTAAGCTCGCCTGCAGAGTGGGTGGAGCGGGGGTGTGGTTCAGGGAACGGTGTCTGATTGCCATCAGCTGGACTGATGACAATCAGACCAGCTGATGGCAATCTGTGTTTGTGTATCTGCGAGGCTTGGTCTTCAAAAGGAGCTGGATGGACTGAAGACGGGGTGGAGTGCCGAGCGGAGACACGGTCTGGGGTCTGGGTGTAATAAAAGATATTACCAAGTATCCCTCCGAGTACTCGTTCCGTGGTGCTGATAGGGAGAACCTACAAGTGATGGCAAGAAAGCTGTCACACTGGAGCCAAACGTGAAGCCCTTTAAAAAAAAAAAAAATTTATTACATTTTTTTTGTGGAAAGCACATGGAGAGCAGCCAGCAACACTCAGATCTGCCTACCCAGCTATTGATGGCGCTGGTGCAGATGCTGGGTAGGATTGCAGCTATGCAGCGGGACCAGGCAGAGGCGAACCGGCAGATCCCGGGGGCACTCCTGGCCCAGGCAGAAAGGCAGACTCATGCCCTGGAACAGCTCGCCGCCCGGACAGTTGTGGCTCACTAAGCCTCCACCCTTGGCGGGGTGGAGGTCTCGAAAATGACGACGGCAGACGATGTTCAATCGTTTTGGAGACGTTTGAGGTGACGGCGGAGGCATGTGGCTGGCGGCGGTGGAGTGGGCAGTCCGTCTACTGCCTCTTCTCACCGGGAGGCGCAGACAGCGGCGCTGTCACTGTCCCCGACAGCGCGCGCGAGTACGCAGCTGTGCGTAAGCGGTCGAGATCGACTGGGACTGACTCCGCAGGACCACCAGCGGAAGTTCCGGGAGGCAACGCTGGGACCCAGGACCGGCCGCTTGCCTACGCACACCAACTGAAGGACGCTGCCACCAGATGGCTACAGCCCGGGAACTCCGGGAGGGCGAGGCGGCGGGAGAAGGTCGCCAGGGAGCAGTTCGTGGAGGGCTGCCGATCGAACAGGAGAGTGGGTCCGCTGTCACGGCCCCACGTCGCTGGAGGCCGCCATTGCACTGGCGGAGGATCACCTGGCGGTACACCCCGGCGGCAGGTGGACAGCGACAGCTCACTGGCTCGCCAGGCCTCTGTGCCACTGACGCGACCCATACAGGCCCCAGCGAACACCGCACCCTTTCCAACCCACAGGTAGTCCCTCAAACACCAGGGCAGGAGTGTTGAGGTGCAGGCGGCCCGGACACATCCGGCGGAGTGTCCGCTGATGGAAGTGGGCCAGGTGATCCGGGTTGCCGGCTCTCCAACGCCTCCCCAGGTCCGGGAGCGACGTGCAGCGTGCAGTAAGAATCCAGGGGGTATACATCAGGCAATGGTGGATTCCGCTGTACACAGTCTATGATCCACCAGAGCCTG
The DNA here is from genome assembly GCF_029220125.1 of Pseudoliparis swirei. Taxonomy (NCBI): domain Eukaryota; kingdom Metazoa; phylum Chordata; class Actinopteri; order Perciformes; family Liparidae; genus Pseudoliparis; species Pseudoliparis swirei. Next base: position 22,685 of record NC_079403.1, read on the forward strand.
GTTCGACCAGGGCATTGGTGGAGGCATTGTGGGTGAAGATAAGGTGTGTGCATGGGGACATTCACGAGTATCCCATAGTGTCAGCGGAAATTAGACACGGGGAAAAAGATAACGTGAAGGTCGCGGTTAGCTCCGCCACGCACCCTTAATCTTGGGAACCGATTGGCCAGGGTTTAATAAGTTAATGGGAAGGCTGCGGGTGCGTTCATGGCAGACAGGGTCATGCGGTGTGTGCGCCGTGCTCAGCGGTGACGCGAGGTTGTCCGACACTGCAGACGGGAGGGGAACCGGCGAGCCTCCTAGGAGACTCCTCCGGCTCCCGAGTTTCACTCCATGGAGGATTTTCCACCGAGCAGTCTCGGGACGATACTCACGCTCAGCCTTTGACCAAGTGATACGAATTGATGGTCAGCTGGTGCGCCCTGACGCAGCGCAGACATATCCGCACTTCACATTGATCAGGGACAGACTGTACAGAGTGAGCCGTGACACTCACACAGGGCAGGAAAGCACCCAGTTGCTGGTCAAGAGCCGGGAAATGGTTTTCCAGGCGGCTCACTATAACCCGATGGCTGGTCACATGGGATATGATAAAACTCTGGACCGGATAATGACCCGATTTTATTGGCCGGGCATCCGGGCGGATGTGCGCCGTTGGTGTGCGCCCTGCCCGGAGTGTCAATGAGTAAACCCTCCGGCCATTCCGAGGGCACCTTTGCGTCCTCTGCCATTAATGGAGGTTCCATTCGAGCGCATCGCAATGGACCTCATCGGGCCATTTCACCGGAGTGCACGCGGATATCGCTTTGTGTTAGTCTTCGTGGATTACGCAACACGTTACCCGGAGGCGGTGCCCTTGCGCAACATTTCTGCAAAGAGTGTCGCGCAGGCGCTGTTTCAGGTCATCTCCCGAGTCGGAATCCCGAAAGAGATTCTGACTGACCAGGGCACCCAGTTCATGTCAAGAACACTGAGAGAACTTTACGGGTTACTGGGCATCAAGTCTATTCGGACCAGTGTGTACAACCCACAGACCGACGGTCTGGTGGAGCGTCTGAATAAGACTTTGAAGTCCATGATCCGTAATTTATTAATGACGATGAACGTAATTGGGATAAATGGCTTGACGCTCTGTTGTTTGCAGTACGGGAGGTTCCCCAGGCCTCCACGGGATTTTCTCCCTTTGAACTTTTGTTCGGCAGGACTCCACGGGGGGTGCTCGACCTCATTAAGGAAAACTGGGAGGAGGGGCCGAGCACCAGTAAAAACGAGATCCAACACGTCCTGGACCTGCGAGCAAAGCTCCACACACTGGGTCAGCTGTCACGGGAGAATTTGCTGCAGGCCCAGGAGCGTCAGCAGCGGCTGTACAACAGAGGTGCCAGGCTGAGACAATTCACACTGGGAGAGAAGGTACTTGTATTGCTTCCTTCTTCCAGCTCTAAACTCCTCGCCAAGTGGCAAGGGCCCTTTGTGGTCACACGGCGAGTGGGGGATGTCGACTATGAGGTGGTGCGTTCTGATAGGGGCGGAGCTACACATATTTACCACCTCAACCTCCTAAAAGCATGGATTCAAGATTCAAGATTCAAGATTCAAGATGTTTTATTTGTCACATACACACACAGGGTGTGCAGGTGCAGTGAATGAAAGTGGCAATGCTCAGCAGGATGCAAGGCAAAGCAACAAGTACATTTACAACAAAAACACAAACAACACAATATTAGTGTGTGTGTGTGTGTGTGTGTGTGTGTGTGTGTGTGTGTGTGTGTGTGTGCCTAAGCTAAGAGCAGTTGTGTGTGGGTCTGCGGGGTCCTGGTGAGGTCGACCACAATCCTGATGGCCTTCGAGTGAAAGAAACCGCCTCAGTCTCTGTTCTGCAGCGATCACGAGGGCGCCTCTGCCCGACTGCAGCAGCGCTGAAACAGTGTGTTGCTGGGGTGGTGAGGATCCTTCCGGCTCTGCCGGCTCTGGTTCTGCACCTGGTGTGTACAAGCAGGGCAGGTGGGGAGTGTAGTTCCAATAGCGCTTCAGCCGAGTACTACTCTGCAGAGCCTTCCTGTCCCGAGCGAGCAGCAGTAGTCAAGGCAGGCTGTGATGCTCAGACTCAGGACGCCTCACAGCTCCAGAGTAGAAGGACTGGACTCTGGGAAACTTTAACTTCTTTAACCCCTGAGGCCTGCCCGAGGTGGTAGAGGCGCTTGCCTGCCTTTTGTCAGAGTGTCTGTGTTTTGTTGGACCATGATGTGATCCTCGGTATACGGGGACCTCCCAGTATTTATACCCGCCACCCCAGTGAGTACATCTCATGTTAAGTGGTGAGTACCAAACAATCAGTTGTACCTTCCTAAAGTCCACAATCAGCTCCTCAGTTTTACAGGACATTCAGAGTGAGGTTGCTGTCCTGGCACCAGAGTGCGCTTCTCGCAATTTCCCTCCAGGTAGGCCTCTCGCCACTGTGGTCGGAGATCAGGCCACCCACCACTGTGTCATCCGCAGCCCACACACAGGAGTGAGTTGAACCGGCCACACAGTCATGTGTACAGGGAGGGCAGGGGGGGGCTGAGACGCAACCCCTGGGGGATCCCAGTTCAGGGTGAGGTGTGGAGTGGCCTGCCCACCCCCGACTACCCAGCTCAAGCAGTCAGGAAGTTCAGGAATCAGCAACACAGGTGTTCGTCCCAGCTCATGTGCTGAGTTGAACAGCGTCTGAGGGACAATGGGTGTTGAAAGCTGATAGCCAATCAATGAGAGTGTAGCCACATAGAGTGTCCAGTCGTCCAGATGGATCTGTGGTGTGCAAAGTACCTGGGAGACAGCATCATCATCCGTGATCTGTTTAAGCGATAAGCAACTGCAGCGGGTCCATGGAGCAAAGGAGAAGGTGCAGAGGGTTTTATTTCATCTCTCAGGCAGTTATGACCACCGAGAGGGCCACCGTCGGTAGTCATTCATACATGCTGGAGAAGTGACTCCAACAGGGACAAGGCGGGATCTCGGACTCCAGCCAGATTATGGAAGTTGCCAGGAGAGGTGTTGAATATTGTAGAACACTGAGCATGGCAGGGGCACAGGTTCAGTACTCTCTCAGATATGCCATTCGGGACCAGTCACCTTGAGCCCTCACCCTCAACAGAGCAGAGAACACTGTGCTCGTCACAGAGAGGTGTGTCATCTCAGCGGTAGAACTCACCTCGCTACGCTAACGGTAAGTTACGAAAGGAATGGCGTATTAGCGCTGTTGTTAAAGGCGCTAACCCGCATAAATGAGGTCGTGTCGTTCAGATGCGCCGGCATCACCATTGCCGTAGGCCTGCTCTGGAAGCTTGTGATAGTCCGCGAGCCCTGCCGCTGTTCCATGGTGTCTCGCCACCCATCTGTGATTCCCTTCTCGGCACCTCTTTGGCGCCCTTCACCCGCCTCCTCAGTCCCGCGCGATCGCCGCTCGTACCGCCGTCTGCTGTCGGGATACGGCGTTTACCCAATGCTGCAGGAGCGTTTGGAAGCCAATGGATTTGATTAGAAAACCCACGTGCTTTTACCGCGGGGACGATCAAACCGCGACCGCGGGGACGGCTCGTCACGCGGCGTTGCTATGAGGCTCATTGTTACCGATTGGATCTGACGCCCCTGGAACCGGATACCCCATGTCCCAGTCAACGATACCAGAGCGCCCAGGTGCTCAGCCTCTGATTGGTCAGACCAATCCCAGACACGCTTCCTTCGGTCACGTGATTTTTCCCCGCTACGATTCTTTGTTTATGTATCTGAAGCAGAAAAAATGGCGGCATGGTCTGATTTCCCTTAACGGAGACGCCTTGCAGCCTGTCTCCTGACGCGAGGCAGGGTCCAACGTTCTTCTCCGGTAGCACACGTAATGTGCTTTGCCTTGTTCGGCATGACTTTTAGGTTTGGTTTGAAAGAAACCCAGCCACCACCACAGCCGATGTTCTTCTGATGCCGACATAACACATGCTGTAGTGGGAACCGCCAGGTGGTATGGTGTCCGGCCAGGTGGTATGACGGTTGTGGTGATGACCCAGCGCGAACTGGACGGCATAGAATGGACCACAGATGTTCCGGTACCGCGTAGCAGGAAATCTTGTTATCTTAATGTTCTTGGGGCACCTTCACATGTTGTTAGTCGAAACACTCTGTCCACCCTTAGATGGCAGAAGACTTCCTTCCGCTCTGTCTGCACGAAAACAGGACTCGTTCAGCGGCACTCGACTATCCGCACCAGGTCAGCCAAGTTTCGCCATCGTCAGACAAAAAGATGTTACATCCCCATCCATCCCGTTGGAATTCGATCTCCTGCCCTAAAAATCATCCATCTTATTTTCCAGAGACTGGGATGCTCAGTCTGTTCCGCTGGCGCGGTGGACGGTGGGCTGAACCTCGAAGTCTGGACCCGAATTCATCTGCTCGACAAGCTGCCGTAGTAGCGTTCACTGTTGTTGCTATAAACGTGGGCCATCTCTGCCGCCACGCTGATCTGGAAAAGGTGGTCAAACTTTGTTTTATGCAAAAGTTTATGTCCAAAAGCAAAGGCGGTCGTAAAAAGTGCCGATTAAAAAGCAAAGAAAATATTAAAAAAGCGACACATAACCAAAAGAGCTGCTTATCACCTCCTCACGAGCTGCCGCGATCACATGAGGGAGGCGGAGTCTGTTTCTCTGGTGTCCTCGGTATCTGAGAGAGAGGAGCTGGGGCTTGAGGTCCCAAAATCCACCAATCCGCCTCGCTCCTTTGTGAAGACCGCCTCCGGGACCCAGAAACAGACATTGCCCGTTGCAAAAGCAGTTTGCTGATGTGTTCTCTCCTTCCAGGATGCACAAACCTCATCGAGCACGAGATTGAGACGCCTCCGGGCGTGACGGTGCGTTTACGACCTACAGGTTACCTGAACACAAGAGAAAGGTGGTTCAGCGGGAATTGGCCGCAATGCTGGAGATGGGGTAATAGAAGAGTCCCACAGTGCCTGGTGTAGTCCCATTGTTCTTGTGGTCAAGAAGGATGGGTCTATTCGGTTCTGCGTGGACTATCGCAGGGTGAACGAGGTGTCACGGTTCGATGCTTACCCAATGCCCCGGTCGACGAGCTCCTGGACCGACTGGGCACCGCGTGTTTCTTTACGACACTGGATTTAACCAAGGGCTACTGGCAGATTCCTCTGTCGCCAGAGTCTAAGGAAAAACGGCCTTCTCCACTCCGCTTGGTTTGTACCAATTCACCACGCCTTTGTTGTTCGGGGCCCCAGCCACCTTTCAACGCCTCATGGACCGGGTGCTGCGGCCGACGCTGCATATGCTGCCGCCTACCTGGATGATGTGATCATACACAGCACCACCTGGGCGGAGCATGTGCAGCGGGTGGGTGCGGTGCTGGAGTCCCTGAGGCAGGCGGGCCACGCCAACCCGGGAAGTGTGCAGTTGGACGGAGGGAGGTACGGTATCTGGGGTACCACTTGGGCGCCGGGCAGGTGCGCCTCAGGTGGACAAGACCGCCGCCATCGCAGCCTGCCCGCTGCCCAAGACTAAAAAAAAGAGGTGAGGCAGTTTTGGGGCTGGCGGCTATTACAGGCGGTTCATCCCGAACTTTGCGGAGCTGACCAGCCCCATGACTGACCTGACCCGGAAAGGTGCCTCAGATCCGTCCAGTGGACGGAGCGGTGCCAGTTGGTGTTTGAGGAGGTAAAGCAAGCTCTCTGTGGGGAACCACCTTCACACACCTAACTTCTCTCCCTTTACTCTGCAGACCGATGCGTCGAACAGAGGGCTGGGGCCGTTTGTCCCAGCAGGTAGAGGGTTTGACCGCCTGCTGTACATCAGCCGCAAGCTGTCGGAGAGGAAGGGCAGGTACAGCACGGTGGAGAAGGAGTGCCTCGCCATCCGTGGGCGGTCGACTCCCGCGCCACTACCTCCTGGGACGCCATTCACCCTCTGGTCGGACCACGCCCGCCCAATGGCTCCACCGCATGAAAGATACCAACGCCCGAATCACTGGTGGTATCTGGCTTACAGCCTTTAATTTCAAAGTGATCCATAGGCCGGGACACAGATGGTCGTGGCCGACTCTCTCCCGCCTCATGGGGAGGGGAGCAGGTTAGGCCGGATGTTGCCCCGCCTAAGTCGGGCGGTGGAGGTATGTGGCAGCGGGGTGTGTCTAAGCTCGGCTGCAGAGTGGGTGGAGCGGGGGTGTGGTTCAGGGAACGGTGTCTGATTGCCATCAGCTGGACTGATGACAATCAGACCAGCTGATGGCAATCTGTGTTTGTGTATCTGCGAGGCTTGGTCTTCAAAAGGAGCTGGATGGACTGAAGACGGGGTGGAGTGCCGAGCGGAGACACGGTCTGGGGTCTGGGTGTAATAAAAGATATTACCAAGTATCCCTCCGAGTACTCGTTCCGTGGTGCTGATAGGGAGAACCTACAAGTGATGGCAAGAAAGCTGTCACAATCCTCAAATCAGCTCCAGCTCCAGCGTGTGCTCCATCAGAAGCACGAGCCGCCATGTGAATGAAAGGACATGGAAGGCGTCACCGGGCGGCGCTACATCACAGTGATTGTTAATTTAAACACATTAAATCATTAAAAACTAAACATACTCAATAAGATGGAAAATGCATCACATCAACACTTTGAATATGATCACATTTTCAAAAAGGAACTTTAATTTCAATAGGCTCCGAGTTCAGTCAAGTGTGTGAGGACGATGCAGGCGGTCACGAGGACACAATATCATTCTGCTAATAGTACCCTTTGAAAAATGGAAGAAAAAAAAAAATCATACCTAAATCATTTGTCAAATAAAAATATAATATCTTAAGTGTCACAGAGCAAAAAGGACCTTAGAGAGTCAGAGATCCTCTGCAGGGGAAAACAATAAAATCAATGTTTGATCACAAATAATGGCCCAACAGATCAGATTAATTCATTATATATATATATACACAAATTATATATCATTTATATATATATATACACCCACAAATTATATATAATATTTAAATACAAATTATATATATATTGTATACATTTATATTATATAAATGTATATATACACATACATTTATATATATAAAAATGCTATCTATACACACATTTATATAATATATATACATATATAATCTCTATATTAATAAATATGTATATAATATTAATATATATAAATGTAATTAATATATACAAATATTATATATATGATTCATATATAATCTGAATATAAATATATATCATTAATATATTATATATATAAAAATTTATATAATATTAATACATATAAATGTATATAATATTTATATTAATATATATATTTTGCCTGGCACAAACAGAAATATGCGAGGTAGAGCTACATCTATACCCCAAACAGGGAGAAACCAGCCGAGTGGATCCAGAAACAATGTCTTCAGATGTGCACACATGAGGAAGTTATATGGAAACCAGACTTTAGATTCAGGCAGCAAATCCATCTGCCGAGGGTTTAAATATAATAAATATAGAAAGATGAAGGGGGGGGGGGGGGGGCTGCATGGAACCATTCACTTCCCACTGACCCCGACGTGGTCTTCTTCCACGACCTCTTGGGTGTGTCTTATGAATACGCAGCCCTGAATAAATGATGCATATGCCCATAAATACCCACTGCCTGTCGGAGACCTTCTGGGCCCTTTCTGTTGGCTGCAAAGGAAAAGACTCCGCCTCCTCCGCCATGTTTTTACTCTTTGGATTCCAGGAGTTCTGATTTAAAAACGTTAAAAAGGTTTTGATTTGGTGTCATTTGGAATAAATCCATTACAAAAATAATAATAATTACACGAGAAAAACCTCTTTAATGACATGACGGCTGTATCTGGGCGCTTACGACTCGTTCAGAAGATATTAGTGTCCCGTAAAAGCTGCGTGACCTCAAGTGGCCATTTTGTTTCCTGCAGGAACTCGTGAGTTAACAATAGAACTCGGATAAAGCCTCTTCAGATTAGAACAACACAGGGAGGAAGAATACAACAATAAAAACACTGTTCAAACAAGAATCTTCTTCTTTGGTTCACAGATCCGTTTGGGAGCTCTTCCTCCAGAGGAGAGCGTCGTCGGGGCCCCCGGGGGCCCGAATCAGAGGCCTCGAATCAGAGGCCCCGAATCAGAGGCCTCGAATCAGAGGCCCCGAATCAGAGGCCAACCTTTTGTACACGGACCTCGATTAAGACTGGAGAGAAAAACGGAGAGGGAAATATAAGGAGCGAGTACAGAAAAATATATTTATATATATTTGTCTATCTATCTATCTATATATACACACACCTACACATACAGACACATAGATATAAATACACACACATAAATATATACTGTATATATGTATAGATACAAATATATTTATACATAAATATATATACATAAATATATACATAAATATACATATATATATATATATTTGTCTATCTATCTATCTATATATATTAGGGCTGTCAGCGTTAACGCGTTAATCTATGCGATTAATTTGGCTGCGTTAACGCACTAAAATATTTTAACGCAATTTTGTTTACTTCCGGTGTTCGTTGAAGTTTTTTCACTCTGAGTGTCAAACCACCGGCAGTCGGTTTAACACTGTTTCCGTTTAAACAATTATTTCTCCGAAAATAAGGATCATAAATGAGTTTAACTCGTGGATGAATCAGTCGGTTTCCTCCTGCTCCTCCTTCCTCCGTCTCCCCTCTGACACACAGAGGAACGGAGGCGACATGTCGGGGACGCGCGGAAAGAACTCGTCACACGAAACCTTCACCGTGATTGGTCAATCCGTTTGTCAACATTTTGGGGAAAAAACAACCAATGAACACTCAGTAAATCACAAAGGACCTCCCACCTCACAGGTGGGGCTCATTAGCAGCCTGTCAGTCAGAGAGCAGAGAACACGGCACCAGGACAATGAGCCTCATTGAATAGAGCTGAGATTGTTCTGGAATGTTTGCTGTAGAACACGTGGGTATGTGTCATATGAAAACGCCTTTAAAAGGTGAATTTATATTTTTTTGTAAAATGTATAAAATGCCCCCAGCCTCCAGAGGGTTAACGTGACATATGTGAATGTCAGTCAGTTCCCAAGGCCACTGGTTCTGCTGTTCAGTGGTAAAGATGACAGGACCAATGGGTCTCAATATACTTCTTTTTTTTAACTAATCTGATGTTTCACTGAAGAAACAATTTATCATCCACAATATTAAATACCTCGCTGGCACTTTATAGGTAGGAGCCTCTTTGAAACACAGCTCTGTGTGAAGTTTGGTCTTTAAAAAGAATGAACTTTTAACTGCGATTAATCGCGATTAATGAATTTCAAAATGTGCGATTAATTAGTTAAATTTTTTTTATCGATTGACAGCCCTAATATATATATACACACACCTATAACACACATCTACATATATATATACAGACACATAGATATAAATACACATATATATATATATACCGTATTTTTTGCACTATAGGGCGCACTAGATTATAAGGCGCACTGTCAATGAATGGTCTATTTTCGATCTTTTTTCATATATAAAGCGCACCGGACTATAAGGCGCATTGCGGAAAACAACTTTTCTTCGTAATCTTTTGGCAGTTGCTGCGAGACGGTAGTTCGTGTGCGGATAGAGAGATTACGTCTTTTCATAAAACGAAAACACCAAGAAGGACCACCTCGAAAGTCATTGATATTCATGTCCGGTGCTAACGCTGTTGCCTTCAGTCGAATAGAGACTGTATTACTCCGCGACGCTCCTGGCTACGGTAGCCGTAATGCTGCAAGCGGTGCGGCTTTGTAGTTTACCAAAGTCGTACTCAAACATTTTGACTTAGCGCCGTGAGCGCCTTGTACCACACAAAATCGCTTAGAGGTCAGTAAGCAAAACCAGAATTAATCCATATATACGGCGCTTCGGATTATAAAACGCACTGTCGTTTTTTGAGAAAATTAAAGGCTTTTAAGTGTGCCCTAAAGTGCAAAAAATACGGTACTGTATATATATATAGATACATACACACACAAATATATATATATATAGATACACACACATATATACATACATGAACACATTATATAATTATTAGGGCTGTCAATCGATTTAAAAAAATTTAACTAATTAATCGCACATTTTGAAATTCATTAATCGCGATTACAAGTTTTTGTTTCTTCTTTTAAAGACAAAACTTCCCACAGAGCTGTGTTTTCAAAGAGGCTCCTACCTATAAAGTGCCAGCGAGGTATTTAATATTGTGGATGATAAATTGTTTCTTCAGTGAAACATCCAGATGAGTAAAAAAAAAGAAGTATATTGAGACCCCATTGGTCCTGTCATCTTTACCACTGAACAGCAGAACCAGTGGCCTTGGTAACTGACTGACATTCACATATGTCACGTTCACCCTCTGGAGGCTGGGGGCATTTTATACATTTTACAAAAACATGTAAATTCACCTTTTAAAGGCGTTTTCATATGACACACCCCCACGTGTTCTACATCAAACATTCCAGAACAATCTCAGCTCTATTCAATGAGGCTCATTGTCCTGGTGCCGTGTTCTCTGGTTCTCTGACTGACAGGCTGCTAATGAGCCTCACCTGTGAGGTGGGAGGTCCTTTGTGATTTACTGAGTGTTCATTGGTTGTTTTTTTCGCTAAGTGTTGACAGACAAACGGATTGACCAATCACGGTGAAGGTTTCGTGTGACGAGTTCTTTCCGCACACGTCGCCCCTCCGTTCCTCTGTGTGTCAGAGGGGGAGACGGGAGGAAGGAGGAGCAGGAGGAAACCCGACTGATTCATCCACGAGTTAAACTCATTTATGATCCTTATTGTCGCGGAGAAATAATTGTTTTAAAAACGGAAACAGTGTAAAAACTTCAACGAACACCGGAAGTAAACAAAGTTGCGTTAAAATATTTTAGTGCGTTAACGCGGCCAAATTAATCGCATAGATTAACGCGTTAACGCTGACAGCCCTAATAATTATATATATATATGTATATATATATATATATATTTACCAGTCGTACTCACTCGGCCACCGTGGGAGACTCAAAGTAGTTCTCAGCACGACGACTGTGGGTCAAGGAACGTCTGGGTTGGATCTCCTGGGGGGGGGAGAGAGGGGGGGGTCATTAAATACATACTTCACTCTGAAAGGTCAAGCGGGTCAGCAGCAGAGACGAGAAAAAAAGAGGAGGAGGAGGCGCAAAAGAAAAGTTACTTTTAGAGAGAGAATCGTGTGTTTTTAGCCGGCTGAAGAAGAGGAAGAGGAGGAGGAAGAGGAGGCGGCGGCCTCCAGAGGTGCGTACTCACGCTGCAGCGCGTCCATGGAGATCTTTACCGTGGGCACGCCGTCGCTGTACGGGTAGTCGCACTGTGGGGGACGGAGGACACGTCAACACGGGACCTCGAGGGGGAGGAGCTACACCGGAGACACGCCCACCAGGCCGCGGGGGAACTTACGAATTCGATCTCGCTGTCGACGCTTCCCTTCTTCTTGCCCTTCTTCTTCTTCTCGTCCTCCTTCTTCTTCTTGTCTTTCTCCGGGATGACGTCGTCCAGGTAGCCCAGGTCGTGCTGCGAGAACAGGAAGTCCATCGCCTTGCGCACCGCCACCAGCGCCAGGACCTGCAGGGGGCACGGGGTGAGGACGGCGTGAGGACGGCGTGAGGACGGCGTGAGGACGGCGTGAGGACGGCGTGAGGACGGGGCGAGGACGGGGGTGAGGACGGGGTGAGGACGGGGTGAGGATGGCGTGAGGACGGCGTGAGGACGGGGTGAGGACGGGGTGAGGACGGCGTGAGGACGGTGTGAGGACGGGGTGAGGACGGGGTGAGGACGGGGTGAGGACGCGTGAGGACGGGGTGAGGACGGCGTGAGGACGGGTGAGGACGGGTGAGGACGGGTGAGGACGGGTGAGGACGGGGTGAGGCGTGAGGACGGTGCGAGGACGGGCTGAGGACGGGGGTGAGGACGGGGCCGAGGACGGGGCGAGGACGGGCCGAGGACGGGGCGAGGACGGGGCGAGGACGGGGCGAGGACGGCGTGAGGACGGCGTGAGGACGGCGTGAGGACGGGTGAGGACGGCGTGAGGACGGGTGAGGACGGGTGAGGACGGCGTGAGGACGGGTGAGGACGGGGTGAGGACGGGCGGTGAGGACGGCGTGAGGACGGGCTGAGGACGGGGGTGAGGACGGGTGAGGACGGGTGAGGACGGGGTGAGGACGGCGTAAGGACGGGGTGAGGATGGCGTGAGGACGGTGTGAGGACGGGTGAGGACGGCGTGAGGACGGGTGAGGACGCGGTGACGACGGTGTGAGGACGGTGTGAGGACGTGAGGACGGCGTGAGGACGGGTGAGGACGGCGTGAGGACGGGTGAGGACGGGCGTGAGGACGGGCGTGAGGGGTGAGGACGGGGTGAGGACGGGGTGAGGCGGTGAGGACGGGTGAGGACGGGTGAGGACGGCGTGAGGACGGGTGAGGACGCGTGAGGACGGGGTGAGGACGGGGTGAGGACGGCGTGAGGACGGCGTGAGGACGGGCGTGAGGACGGCGTGAGGACGGGTGAGGACGGGTGAGGACGGGTGAGGGACGGGCGTGAGGACGGGGTGAGGACGGGCGTGAGGACGGGTGAGGACGGGTGAGGACGGGTGAGGACAGGGTGAGGACGGGCGTGAGGACGGGTGAGGACAGGGTGAGGACGGGGTGAGGACGGGTGAGGACGGGGTGAGGACGGGTGAGGACGTGTGAGGGTGAGGACGGGCGTGAGGACGGCGTGAGGACGGCGTGAGGACGGGTGAGGACGGGTGAGGACGGCGTGAGGACGGGGTGAGGACGGCGTGAGGACGGTGAGGACGGGTGAGGACGGGGTGAGGACGGCGTGAGGACGGCGTGAGGACGGGTGAGGACAGGGTGAGGACGCGTGAGGACGGGTGAGGACGGCGTGAGGACGGCGTGAGGACAGGTGAGGACGGCGTGAGGACGGGTGAGGACGGGGTGAGGACGGGAGGACAGGCGTGAGGACGGCGTGAGGACGGAGTGAGGACGGCGTGAGGACGGGCGTGAGGACGCGTGAGGACGGGGTGAGGACGGGTGAGGACGGGCGTGAGGACGGGTGAGGACGGCGTGAGGACGGGTGAGGACGGCGTGATGACGGCGTGAGGACGGGTGAGGACGGCGTGAGGACGGGTGAGGACGGGTGAGGACGGGTGAGGACGGTGGAGGACGGGTGAGGACGGCGTGAGGGACGGGTGAGGACGGCGTGAGGACGGGGTGAGGACGGGACGGGTGAGGACGGGCGTGAGGACGGGGTGAGGACGGGGTGAGGACGGCGTGAGGACGGCGTGAGGACGGGGTGAGGACGGCGTGAGGACGGGGTGAGGACAGGGTGAGGACGGCGTGAGGACGGGGTGAGGACGGCGTGAGGACGGGGTGAGGACGGGGTGAGGACGGCGTGAGGACAGGGTGAGGACGGGTGAGGACGGCGTGAGGACGGGTGAGGACGGCGTGAGGACGGCGTGAGGACGGGTGAGGACGGCGTGAGGACGGGTGAGGACGGGCGTGAGGACGGTGTGAGGACGGGGTGAGGACGGCGTGAGGACGGCGTGAGGACGGCGTGAGGACGGCGTGAGGACGGGGTGAGGACGGCGTGAGGACGGGGTGAGGACGGCGTGAGGACGGGTGAGGACGGCGTGAGGACGGCGTGAGGACGGGTGACGACGGGGTGAGGACGGTGAGGATGGGTGAGGACGGCGTGAGGACGGGGTGAGGACGGGTGAGGACGGGGTGAGGACGGGTGAGGACGGCGTGAGGACGGGTGAGGACGGCGTGAGGACGGCGTGAGGACGGGGTGAGGACGGCGTGAGGACGGGGTGAGGACGGCGTGAGGACGGCGTGAGGACGGCGTGAGGACGGGGTGAGGACGGCGTGAGGACGGGGTGAGGACGGCGTGAGGACGGGGTGAGGACGGCGTGAGGACGGGTGAACGGTGTGAGGACGGCGTGAGGACGGGTGAGGTGAGGACGGGTGAGGACGGGTGAGGACGGCGTGAGGACGGGTGAGGACGGCGTGAGGACGGCGTGAGGACGGGGTGAGGACGGGTGAGGACGGGGTGAGGACGGGCGTGAGGGCGGGAGGACGTGAGGGTGTGAGGACGTGAGGGCGTGAGGACGTGAGGACGGGGTGAGGACGGCGTGAGGACGGCGTGAGGACGGGTGAGGTGAGGACGGCGTGAGGACGGGCGTGAGGACGGGCGTGAGGACGGGGTGAGGACGGTGAGGACGGGTGAGGACGGGGTGAGGACGGGCGTGAGGACGGGTGAGGACGGCGTGAGGACGGGGTGAGGACGGTGAGGCGTGAGGACGGGTGAGGACGTGAGGACGGGGTGAGGACGGGCGTGAGGACGGGGTGAGGACGGCGTGAGGACGGCGTGAGGACGGGTGAGGACGGGTGAGGACGGCGTGAGGACGGGTGAGGACGGGGTGAGGACGGGCGTGAGGACGGGCGTGAGGACGAGGAGTGAGGACGCGTGAGGACGGCGTGAGGACGGCGAGGACGGGTGAGGACGGGGTGAGGACGGGCGTGAGGACGGGTGAGGACGGGCGTGAGGACGGGAGGACGGGTGAGGACGGGTGAGGACGGCGTGAGGACGGGCGTGAGGACGGTGAGGACGCGTGAGGACGGCGTGAGGACGGGGTGAGGACGGGGTGAGGACGGCGTGAGGACGGGTGAGGACGGCGTGAGGACGGCGTGAGGACGGGGTGAGGACGGCGTGAGGACGGGGTGAGGACGGCGTGAGGACGGCGTGAGGACGGCGTGAGGACGAGGTGAGGACGGCGTGAGGACGGGTGAGGACGGGTGAGGACGGGTGAGGACGGGTGAGGACGGCGTGAGGACGGGTGAGGCGTGAGGACGGGGTGAGGACGGCGTGAGGACGGGCGTGAGGACGGCGTGGGGACGGGCGTGAGGACGGGTGAGGACGCGGTGAGGACGGCGTGAGGACGGCGTGAGGACGGCGTGAGGACGGGGTGAGGACGGCGTGAGGACGGCGTGAGGACGGCGTGAGGACGGGGTGAGGACGGGGTGAGGACGGCGTGAGGACGGGGTGAGGACGGCGTGAGGACGGCGTGAGGACGGGGTGAGGACGGCGTGAGGACGGGTGAGGACGGGTGAGGACGGGTGAGGACGGCGTGAGGACGGTGAGGACGGGTGAGGACGGCGGAGGACGGGTGAGGACGGGCGTGAGGACGGCGTGAGGACGGGTGAGGACGGCGTGAGGACGGGTGAGGACGGCGTGAGGACGGGTGAGGACGGCGTGAGGACGGGCGTGAGGACGGGCGTGAGGACGGGTGAGGACGAGGTGAGGTCGGCGTGAGGTCGGCGTGAGGACGGGTGAGGACGGGGTGAGGACGGGCGTGAGGACGGGCGTGAGGACGGGCGTGAGGACGGGTGAGGACGGCGTGAGGACGGGCGTGAGGACGGGTGAGGACGGGCGTGAGGACGGGTGAGGACGGGCGTGAGGACGGCGTGAGGACGAGGTGAGGACGGCGTGAGGACGGGGTGAGGACGGGTGAGGACGGGCGTGAGGACGGCGTGAGGACGGGTGAGGACGGGTGAGGACGGGTGAGGACGGTGAGGACGGGCGTGAGGACGGGTGAGGACGGGCGGAGGACGGGTGAGGACGGCGGAGGACGCGTGAGGACGGGTGAGGACGGCGTGGAGGACGGGTGAGGACGGGCGTGAGGACGGGGTGAGGACGGGTGAGGACGGCGTGAGGACGGGGTGAGGACGCGTGAGGACGGGTGAGGACGGCGTGAGGACGGCGTGAGGACGGGTGAGGACGGGCGTGAGGACGGCGGCGTGAGGACGGTGAGGACGGCGTGAGGACGGGCGTGAGGACGGAGGCGTGAGGACGGGCGTGAGGACGGCGTGAGGACGGCGTGAGGACAGGGCGAGGACGGGGGCGAGGACGGGCCGAGGACGGGGCGAGGACGGGGGTGAGGACGGGGTGAGGACGGGGTGAGGACGGGGTGAGGACGGCGTGAGGACGGGGTGAGGACGGCGTGAGGACGGGGTGAGGACGGGTTGAGGACGGGGTGAGGACGGCGTGAGGACGGGGTGAGGACGGCGTGAGGACGGGGTGAGGACGGGGTGAGGACGGCGTGAGGACGGGGTGAGGACGGCGTGAGGACGGTGTGAGGACGGCGTGAGGACGGCGTGAGGACGGCGTGAGGACGGCGTGAGGACGGGGTGAGGACGGCGTGAGGACAGCGTGAGGACGGGGTGAGGACGGCGTGAGGACGGCGTGAGGACAGCGTGAGGACGGGGTGAGGACGGGGAGGACGGCGTGAGGACGGGGTGAGGACGGGGTGAGGACGGCGTGAGGACGGGGTGAGGACAGGGTGAGGACGGCGTGAGGACGGGGTGAGGACGGCGTGAGGACGGCGTGAGGACGGCGTGAGGACGGGGTGAGGACGGGGTGAGGACGGGGTGAGGACGGCGTGAGGACGGCGTGAGGACGGGGTGAGGACGGCGTGAGGACGGCGTGAGGACGGGGTGAGGACGGGGTGAGGACGGCGTGAGGACGGCGTGAGGACGGGGTGAGGACGGCGTGAGGACGGCGTGAGGACGGCGTGAGGACGGGTGAGGACGGCGTGAGGACGGGGTGAGGACGGGGTGAGGACGAGGTGAGGACGAGGTGAGGACGGCGTGAGGACGGCGTGAGGACGGCGTGAGGACGGGTGAGGACGGGTGAGGACGGCGTGAGGACGGGTGAGGACGGGCGTGAGGACGGCGTGAGGACGGGTGAGGACGGGCGTGAGGACGGGTGAGGACGGGTGAGGACGGCGTGAGGACGGCGTGAGGACGGGGTGAGGACGGGGTGAGGACGGCGTGAGGACGGGGTGAGGACGGGGTGAGGACGGCGTGAGGACGGGGTGAGGACGGGATGACGACGGCGGAGGACGTGAGGACGGGTGAGGACGGCGTGAGGACGGGGTGAGGACGGCGTGAGGACGGGGTGAGGACAGCGTGAGGACGGCGTGAGGACGGCGTGAGGACGGCGTGAGGACGGGGTGAGGACGGCGTGAGGACGGCGTGAGGACGGCGTGAGGACGGGTGAGGAGGGGGTGAGGACGGGTGAGGACGGGCGTGAGGACGGCGTGAGGACGGGGTGAGGACGGGCGTGAGGACGGGCGTGAGGACGGGTGAGGACGGGGTGAGGACGGGCGTGAGGGACGGGGTGAGGACGGGTGAGGACGGGCGTGAGGACGGAGGCGTGAGGACGGGCGTGAGGACGGGCGTGAGGACGGCGTGAGGACGGGGTGAGGATGGCGTGAGGACGGCGTGAGGACGGCGTGAGGACGGCGTGAGGACGGGGTGAGGACGGGGTGAGGACGGCGTGAGGACAGCGTGAGGACGGGGTGAGGACGGCGTGAGGACGGGGTGAGGACGGCGTGAGGACGGGGTGAGGACGGGGTGAGGACGGCGTGAGGACGGGGTGAGGACGGGGTGAGGACAGCGTGAGGACGGGGTGAGGACGGCGTGAGGACGGGGTGAGGACGGGGTGAGGACGGCGTGAGGACGGGGTGAGGACGGCGTGAGGACAGGGTGAGGACAGCGTGAGGACGGCGTGAGGACAGGGTGAGGACGGCGTGAGGACGGCGTGAGGACGGGGTGAGGACGGCGTGAGGACGGGGTGAGGACGGCGTGAGGACGGGGTGAGGACGGGGTGAGGACGGGGTGAGGACGGGGTGAGGACGGGGTGAGGACGGGGTGAGGACAGCGTGAGGACGGGGTGAGGACGGCGTGAGGACGGGGTGAGGACGGCGTGAGGACGGGGTGAGGACGGCGTGAGGACGGCGTGAGGACGGGGTGAGGACGGCGTGAGGACGGCGTGAGGACGGCGTGAGGACGGGGTGAGGACGGCGTGAGGACGGGGTGAGGACGAGGTGAGGACGGCGTGAGGACGGGGTGAGGACGGCGTGAGGACGGGGTGAGGACGGCGTGAGGACGACGTGAGGACGGCGTGAGGACGGCGTGAGGACGGGGTGAGGACGGGGTGAGGACGGCTCACCATGACGGGGAAGACGATGGCCGCCACGGTGGACTTCAGGACCCACAGGGCGGCCACACACAGCGCCTGGATGAAAGTGAACAGGTGGACGCGCCGCTGGGGGACGTGCCGCAGGTACAGGAGGTCCGGCTGGTGCTTGGCGGGCATCAGGAGCAGCTGCAGCCGGTCCATCAACTGACGCACAGCAACAACAACAACAAGCGGGTCAGGAGGACGGACGGGTAACACGACAGTAACACGTTGAGCCACGAGGAGCGGGGCTGGCATCCGATTGGTCGGGAGGTCTAGTTCTCGAGGTGGAGGCGTGGCCTGGAGCCGAGCCAACGCCGACCGAGGGAACGCCACGAAGAACCGCTTTTTCCTGTATTTCGTTCCTTCCTTCGGTCAGTCGGCTCGTGGCTAACGGGCGGCTGCTCACCTGGACGCCGTTGAGGGAGGCCACGCCCATGTAGAGGAACACGCCGTAGAGCACGGGCATGGGGATGAACTGCAGGACACAGAGGAGGTTAAACAGGCTGCAGTGGAAAGGAAACACAGGATCAAGAGCGCAATATACACGATGACCACCAGAGGGCGCCGCAGCACCAACACACAGGCCATCGCTCAGCAGCTCCTCTGGGAATGGAAACGTGAGAGGAGCTTCAGGAGCCTCACGACTTCAGCTGGGAGGAACGGCCGGGGGGCGTGTCCTCAGAGGGCGTGTCCTCAGAGAGGCGGGAACCTCAGAGGGCGGGGACCTCAGAGGGCGGGAACCTTAGAGAGGCGGGAACCTCAGAGGGCGGGACCTCAGAGGGCGGGACCTCAGAGAGGCGGGAACCTTAGAGGGCGGGGACCTAAGAGAGGCGGGGCCCTTGAAGAAGGCGGGGCCTCGTGTCTCGTACCTTGAGGATCGGCGCCATGAAGACGGAGAGGCCCGTCAGGAGGAACACGCAGATCCCCGTGACGCGTTGCTCCCTGGAGACGAGAGAACACTCAGTTACACTCTGTAGAGAACACTGGAGCACAGCTCACACGACAACAACAACAACGTTTCATCCTTTGAACCACATTCAATATTGCATCTTTATTCCCATAACTTGGATTTGTACGAGGAACGGCTGAAACTCTGGAGCCCGGCTTCATGTTTACACCCATTGTGCCTGTTGTGCTACCCCGTTGTGCCTGTTGTGCTTCCCCGTTGTTTCATCCGGTTCTCATGGTTCTGCCTGTCTTGTCATTGTTCACATGACTTCCTGTAGTTCTGCTTCATCAGTCGGTTGTTATCTTTATGTGTGTTGTGGTTTTGAGTCCCCAGGGGGCGCTGTTGCTTCCCTTTCCCCCTCCCTTAAGGCCTCATTCTGGACATAAACTTCTGCTTCTGGTCTCTGACCTCTGACCTTCCCGCTGAGACACGTTTTCACACGGGAACCCAACATAATCGTGCGGTGGAAAAGCCACGCCAGGTCGACTCGCCTGACGCCCAGGAAGCGCGGCTGCTCGCCGGGGGCCGACGTCTGCGTCTCCATCTTCAGGGAGTCGAGGTGGGCGATGGAGATGACGGTGGCCGCCACGTACCACGGCAGGCCCAGGAAGGAGCACAGCACCATCAGCACGGCCACCAGGAACAGGTCCAGGTGATAGCCAGCCCCTTTCTGAGGTGAGAGGACAGCAAGGTCACCAGAGGTCAAACCTCAGGCTCCTGGTGGGGAGGGGTCAACAGGCCGTGTTCGACCCAGGTGTGTATTATCACTCATAAGATATACACACATATACATATATATATACATACAAACACATACAAACACGTACATATACGTAGGAGCACATTAAAACATGAAGTTACTGGATGTACTCTGGTTCACAGGGAAATACTATTTCCCATATGAAGCTTTATGACTGTTACAGTCATAACGAGACGAGGGACTTAAATAAACTTTCAGTTTCACTGAACAAAAAAATATCACCACAAACTATTGTAAATAATCTTAAATTAAATAATTAAATATATACACAGAGGGTACAGAAAGTAGCGTTAAACGTTCACTCTCTGTTTCATTGAAGCTCAAATCAAACAAATGTCTACATTAGTTTTTTTAATGAGAAATGAAATGAACCCTTTTATTTTATTTGTATTGGCGGCAGCTGCTTGACATTCAGGAGACATGAGATCAACTCTTGATTTGAGCAAATGGCTGCAAAGAAACACGAGTGAAGGTGTGAAGAGGACTTCCCGCTCCGCCGTGCGTCTACTCTTTCAGTCGTCATGGAGGTCAAAGGTCAAAGAGCCGACCCACCCTGAGTTTGTGCTCCTTCCGGTTGACGATGACGGCGGTGATCTGCTGGTCCATGAAGATGAGGATGGTGACCAGCAGGGCGGGCAGCGCGGCCGCCAGGTACACCCACCAGGGGTTCCCCCCGAACGGAGGGATGAACCAGCCCCGCAGAGGACTGGTGGGCTGGGGGGAGAAGAGAGGGATGAAGCCTCTGGAGGGGGAGAAGAGAGGGATGAACCCTCTGGAGGGGGAGGAGAGCGGGATGAAGCCTCTGGAGGGGGAGGAGAGAGGGATGAACCCTCTGGAGGGGGAGAAGAGAGGAGGGGGGTCTGGGCATGGAGCCGCTCTGTGCTGCGTTTCTCCTCCTGGAGTCGAGACGTTACTCGATGCCACGGAGCTCAGAGCACGACACACCGGGAAACTACAACACTATGATACGAGGAAACTACAACACTATGATACTAGGAAACTACAACTACTACACTATGATACTAGGAAACTACAACACTATGATACTAGGAAACTACAACTACTACACTATTATACTAGGAAACTACAACACTATGATACTAGGAAACTACAACTACTACACTATGATACTAGGAAACTACAACACTATGATACTAGGAAACTACAACTACTACACTATGATACTAGGAAACAACAACTACTACACTATGATACTAGGAAACTACAACACTATGATACTAGGAAACAACAACTACTACACTATTATACTAGGAAACAACAACTACTACACTATTATACTAGGAAACAACAACTACTACACTATTATACTAGGAAACAACAACTACTACACTATTATACTAGGAAACTACAACACTATGATACTAGGAAACTACAACTACTACACTATGATACTAGGAAACTACAACTACTACACTATGATACTAGGAAACTACAACTACAACACTATGATACTAGGAAACTACAACTACTACACTATTATACTAGGAAACAACAACTACTACACTATTATACTAGGAAACAACAACTACTACACTATTATACTAGGAAACTACAACACTATGATACTAGGAAACTACAACTACTACACTATTATACTAGGAAACTACAACTACTACACTATTATACTAGGAAACTACAACTACAACACTATGATACTAGGAAACAACAACTAATACACTATTATACTAGGAAACAACAACTACTACACTATTATACTAGGAAACTACAACTACTACACTATTATACTAGGAAACTACAACTACTACACTAGGAAACCACAACTACAACTACAACACTATGATACTAGGAAACTACAACTACTACACTATTATACTCGGAAACTACAACACTATTCAGGGTGTCTACAGGAATAAACCAGTGAAATTTAAGACTTTTTAAGACTTTTTAAGACCACGTCTAAATAAAATTTAAGACCTAACGTACGAAGGAAATATACATTAATCTAAATTAATTAATTCAAAGTAAACACACTGTTCAAAATTAACAGTATGGTGTAATGCAAAAGGATAAAACAAATGTCATTGCTGTTGTAAATTATATTTATTAATACAACATTTTCAGAACATTTAGGTCCCATGAACAAATGTCTATAAAATAAAGTAAATATATTTTTAAAATACGTGCAACATAGTTCCTTTTGAACAAAAATCTATAAAATAACATAAATAACATTTCCAGCTGCTTTTAAAATGCAAATACATTTACATAATAGAATGTATGTGTGTGTGAGTTCTCATGTCTCTATGTGATGGATGTTTGTGCACAGGTTCATGTCTACTCCTGAGCTTTTGTGAATATACTAGGAAAACAATCCTTTTCAAACTGTATGAATACAAAAACTTCCAGTTGACATTTGGTCCATTCTCCTGGAAAAAGAAAGAAAAGGCAGACATTAGCCAAACAAGTCACCACATCTCTTATGACACCACCACTTCAGATTAATGTCAGACTGGATAAATAGGAATGAATACTATTTTTACAAATTAAGCAACGTGAGCCATCCCTTGAGCCTAGTGAACACTATGTAGACATATTGACAGGTAAACACCACTCTACTACCATTCTAAAACTATTTTTAATTAGTCTAATTAATGTGTAGTGCGCCTATGCATAGCTGTTATTAACATATATATTTATGTTAGACTTACTTTGAGGTGCTGAAGTAGGTCCTGGTGTCATGGCCCATGAGCTCCACAGGATCCTGACGGGACGTGGTCATTTCACCAATAGCGCACATGAAGTCCAGCTGTCTGCTCGCGGTGGTCTGGTCCAGAGTCTCGTGGTGGTCTGGTCCAGAGTCTCGTGGTGGTCTGGTCTAGAGTCTCGTGGTGGTCTGGTCCAGAGTCTCGTGGAACAGAATGAAGAACGCACCGCAGCGTTGGACTTCGGTGATGAGCTCTTTGTTGCACGGCGCTGATTTCCTCCGGTGACCTCCATCGCTAGAAGCGTTGACGTTGTTGCCGGGCGGCGGAGCAGGAGCTAGCGCGAGCAGCAGCTAGCCGATGCTTCACGCAGGGATGGGATGGGACCACGCTGGCCCCTTTAAGAGAAGGGGCGGCCCCGTGACACCAGAGACGCCAGAGTAACCGGAGCAAAATACGGATCGGAAGCATGAACAGATTGCCTCATATTCGTAATGACATGACACCCAAAAATTTAAGACCAATCCAATCTGAATTTAAGACAATTTAAGACTTTTTAAGGCCTTATTTTTAGGAAAAGCAATTTAAGACTTTTTAAGACTTTTTAATGCCCCGCGGACACCCTGCTATTATACTAGGAAACTACAACTACTACACTATGATACTAGGAAACTACAACACTATAATACTAGGAAACTACAACTACTACACTATGATACTAGGAAACTACAACTACTACACTATTATACAAGGAAACTACAACTACTACACTATTATACTCAGAAACTACAACACTATTATACTAGGAAACTACAACTACTACACTATGATACTAGGAAACTACAACACTAGTATACTAGGAAACTACAACTACTACACTATTATACTCAGAAACTACAACACTATTATACTAGGAAACTACAACTACTACACTATGATACTAGGAAACTACAACACTAGTATACTAGGAAACTACAACTACTACACTATGATACTAGGAAACTACAACACTATGATACTAGGAAACTACAACTACTCCACTATGATACTAGGAAACTACAACACTATGACACTAGGAAACTACAACTACTACACTATTATACTAGGAAACTACAACTACTACACTATGATACTAGGAAACTACAACACTATGACACTAGGAAACTACAACTACTACACTATTATACTAGGAAACTACAACTACTACACTATGATACTAGGAAACTACAACACTATTATACTAGGAAACTACAACTACTCCACTATGATACTAGGAAACTACAACACTATGATACTAGGAAACTACAACTACTACACTATTATACTAGGAAACTACAACTACTACACTATTATACTAGGAAACTACAACTACTACACTATGATACTAGGAAACTACAACTACAACACTATTATACTAGGAAACTACAACTACACTATTATACTGGAAACTACAACACTATTATACTAGGAAAACTACTACACTATGATACTAGGAAACTACAACACTATTATACTAGGAAACTACAACTACTACACTATACTAGGAAACTACAACTACTACACTATTATACTAGGAAACTACAACTACTACACTATTATACTAGGAAACTACAACTACTACACTATTATACTAGGAAACTACAACTACTACACTATACTAGGAAACTACAACTACTACACTATTATACTAGGAAACTACAACCACAACACTATTATACTAGGAAACCACAACCACTACACTATTATACTAGGAACCTACAACTACTACACTATGATACTAGGAAACTACAACTACTACACTATTATACTAGGAAACTACAACTACTACACTATTATACTCGGAAACTACAACACTATTATACTAGGAAACTACAACTACTACACTATGATACTAGGAAACTACAACACTATAATACTAGGAAACTACAACTACTACACTATGATACTAGGAAACTACAACTACTACACTATTATACTAGGAAACTACAACTACAACACTATTATACAAGGAAACTACAACTACTACACTATTATACTAGGAAACTAGAACTACAACACTATTATACTAAGAAACTACAACTACAACACTATTATACTCGGAAACTACAACACTATTATACTAGGAAACTACAACACTATGATACTAGGAAACTACAACACTAGTATACTAGGAAACTACAACTACTCCACTATTATACTAGGAAACTACAACTACTCCACTATGATACTAGGAAACTACAACACTATGACACTAGGAAACTACAACTACTACACTATTATACTAGGAAACTACAACTACTACACTATTTACTTCTTTAAAAATGGCGCTGTGCCAACGGCTGCTTGTTTCAGTAGTGGCGTTTTGCTTTTATTTTATTGTCTTTTTTTGCACTTTTTCCTTTTCTTTTTCTTTTCACGTTTGTCTTAGTTACGGTCGGACACTGGACCATAACTACTTTTTTCGATAATTCTACTGTGGCTTTTGTTCACTTTGTCGTGAGTATCGGAGAGCCACAGCAAAACAATGATGGGGACCTGCTCACTCGCTGCTCAGCTGATCGCGCCTGTGCAGGCCAGCTCCTGCCTGGAGACAGACCTGTGATCTCCGCTTGAGCCACGGAGGAGGGCTCGCGGCTGCAGATCGGGTGTCAAGCGGAGGGCTAAAACGAGGAGATACAAACCTCGGCACCGCCGATCATAACGGGAACGGAACGTGAGGTCTTTGCTAATAAGACGGATGAGCTCGCGCCGCTGGTAATGTCCGAGAGGATCTTCCGTGAGAGCAGTCTCTGTGCTTCACTGAGACGTGGCTGCACGCGACTATCCGGATCACACAGCCGCCTTTGCCCGGCTTCAGGACTGTTCGGGCTGACAGAGACGCTACACAGAGCGGTAAGAAGAGGGGGCGGATCGCGTTTATGTGAATGAACGGTGGTGCCATCCGACCATGTGCGTGAAGGAGCGCTTGCAGCCCGAACATTGAACTGCTGGCCGTGGGGATGCGCCTGCATTATTTGCCGAGAGAGTTCACGTCCGCCATTGTGGTTGTCGGTATACGCGCCGCCATCAGCTGACGCTGAGGAAGCTGTGGACACCATCCACTCCATCACTGTGTCTGCTCTGCTGAACCATCAGCCTGGAGCATTCATGGCTATCACTGGTGACTTTAACCACACCACACTGGATAAAGCTCTGCCAACCTTCCATCAGTATATAGACTGCCCAACAAGGAACAATAACACTGGACTTGCTGTATGCTACTAAGGACGATACAGCGCCACTGCCCTCCCCTCGACAGGTCTGATGATGACTTGGTCCCGCTGACAGCCAGGTATCTTCCTCTTGTGAACTGGCTGGCGGAGACCACCATGACTGAGAGGGTGGTCTCTGGAGGCTAACGACGCCTACAGGACTGCTTCGAGTCAACGGACTGGGATGTGTTCTGTGGACCGCACGGGAGGACATCAACAGTATATGACCGACTGCATCACGGAATACATCAAGTTCTGTGAACACACCACCATCCCATCACGGCTGTGCGCTGCTCCCCAACAACAAGCCCTGATCACCAGGGACCTGAAGGCTCTTAACATGAAGAAAGCTGCTTGTCTGGAGACAGGGATGAGCTGAGGAAAGCCCAGCGCAACCTGGAAGGTGAAGCTCAGGAGGCAAGGACTTTACAGGAGGAAGCTGAGGCCAAACCCAGCTGAACAACACAAGGGAGGTGTGGTCTGGCATGAAGCAGATAACTGGCTTCAAGGTGGAGGGAGACAGCCAGGGGCTCCTGGAGAGGGCCAACGAGCTGAACTGTTTTTTCAATAGGTTCAGTTCACAGCCTCTCCTGTCTCCTCCCACACATCACACCTCCCAAACACCTCCCTCTGTCCCCCTGCTGAGCTGCACATCCACCGAGCCCTCAATAACAATGGGCCCTCCACCCTCCCTCTCTCTGTGACGACTGACCAGGTGAGAAGACAGCTGGAGAAACTACACCAGCGCAGAGCTGAAGGTCCTGATGGCATCAGCCCCAGGGTCCTAAAGACCCGCGCCACCCAGCTGTCTGGTGTCCTGCAGCGCCTTCTTCAACCTCAGCCTGAGGCTGGGGAAGTCCCGTGCTGTGGAAGACGCCGTGCCTGGTCCCTGTCCCAAAGAAGTCAACACCATCTGGCCTCAACGACTACCGACTGTCGCCTCACCTCCCATGTGATGAAGGTGCTGGAGAGGCTGGTCTGGCTCACCTCCGCCGCAGGTGAAATCGCCGGACCCTCTGCAATTTGCTTACCAGCCTCATGTGGGAGTGGACGACGCCATCATCTACCTGCTGCAACGAGCTCAGTCGCACCTGGATGGAACCGTGTCTCTGTGAGAGTCACTTTGACTTCTCCAGTGCATTTAACACCATCCAGCCACTGCTGCTGAGTGAGAAGCTTGGTGGCCGGTGTGGACGCTGGCCCACCATCTCCTGGATCACTGACTACCTCACAGGCAGACCACAGTTTGTCAGAATGGGCGGGTGCTGTCTGGAACGGTGGTCAGTGATGTTGGAGCCCCACAGGAACTGTTCTGTCTCCTTCCTTCACCCTGTACACCAGTGACTTCCAGTACAACACGGAGTCATGCCATCTGCAGAAGTACTCTGATGATTCTGCAGTGGTCGGGTGTATTAGGGATGGACGGAGGAGTAGGGCAGTGGTGAGTGACTTTGTAAAGTGGGCCGATGAGAACCACCTGCGGCTGAACGTGGCCAAGACCAGAGAGATGGTGGTGGACTTCAGGAGGAAGGCGACAGCTCCTACACCTCTGAGTGTCCTGGGAGTGGACGTGGACATGGTGGAGGAGCACAAGTACCTGGGCGCCTCCATCGACAGCCGACTGAACTGGAAGGCCAACATCAACGCTGTGTACAAGAAGGGGATGAGTCGACTGTTTTTCCTGAGAAAGCTTCGATCCTTCAACGTGTGCAGCAAGATGCTGGAGTTATTCTACCAGTCGGTTGTGGCCAGTGTGCTGCACTTTGCCATTGTCTGCTGGGGAGCAGCATCGAGCCGTGACACCAGCCGCCTTAACAAACTGGTTAGGAAGGCTGGCTCCATCATCGGCTGCCAGCTGAGCACCTGGAACAGGTGGAGAGGAGGACGTTGAAGAAACTGGTGTCCATATTGGACAACCCGACCACCCGGACCACCCACCTTCCACCACCTCCTACAGGGACAGAGGAGTACTTTCTCCAGACGCTCCTCACGCTCCGCTGCCACAAGGACAGATACAGGAGAACATTCCTGCCGACGGCTATGAGGCTCTACAACAGTTCACCTCTTGCCAGATCACCCTAACCCTTCTTATATTTGTGTTTTTTATTTTTATTTTTATTCTTGTGTGTTGCTGCTACTGGCTCGACAAATTTCCCCTTGGGGATTAATAAAGTATATATCTATCTCTATCTATCTATGATACTAGGAAACTACAACACTATTATACTCGGAAACTACAACTACTCCACTATGATACTAGGAAACTACAACACTATGACACTAGGAAACTACAACTACTACACTATTATACTAGGAAACTACAACTACTACACTATGATACTAGGCAACTACAAATACAACACTATTATACTAGGAAACTACAACTACTACACTATTATACTCGGAAACTACAACACTATTATACTAGGAAACTACAACTACTACACTATGATACTAGGAAACTACAACTACTACACTATGATACTAGGAAACTACAACTACTACACTATTATACTAGGAAACTACAACTACTACACTATGATACTAGGAAACCACAACCTACTAATTATCTAGGAAACTACAACTACTCCACTATGATACTAGGAAACTACAACTACTCCACTATTATACTAGGAAACTACAACTACTACACTATTATACTAGGAAACTACAAACACTATGATACTAGGAAACCACAACTACAACACTATGATACTAGGAAACTACAACTATTACACTATTATACTAGGAAACTACAACTACTACACTATGATACTAGGAAACTACAACACTATTATACTAGGAAACTACAACTACTACACTATGATACTAGGAAACCACAACTACTACACTATTATACTAGGAAACCACAACACTATGATACTAGGAAACCACTACACTATGATACTAGGAAACTACAACTACTACACTATGATACTAGGAAACTACAACTACTACACTATTATACTAGGAAACTACAACTACTACACTATTATACTAGGAAACTACAACACTATGATACTAGGAAACTACAACTACTACACTATGATACTAGGAAACTACAACTACTACACTATGATACTAGGAAACTACAACTACTACACTATTATACTCGGAAACTACAACACTATTATACTAGGAAACTACAACTACTACACTATGATACTAGGAAACTACAACTACTACACTATTATACTAGGAAACTACAACTACTACACTATGATACTAGGAAACTACAACACTATTATACTAGGAAACTACAACTACTACACTATTATACTAGGAAACTACAACTACTACACTATTATACTAGGAAACTACAACTACTACACTATTATACTAGGAAACTACAACTACTACACTATGATACTAGGAAACTACAACTACTACACTATTATACTAGGAAACTACAACTACTACACTATTATACTAGGAAACTACAACACTATTATACTAGGAAACTACAACTACAACACTATTATACTAGGAAACTACAACTACTACACTATTATACTAGGAAACTACAACTACTACACTATACTAGGAAACTACAACTACTACACTATTATACTAGGAAACTACAACTACTACACTATTATACTCGGAAACTACAACACTATTATACTAGGAAACTACAACTACTACACTATGATACTAGGAAACTACAACACTATTATACTAGGAAACTACAACTACTACACTATTATACTCGGAAACTACAACACTATTATACTAGGAAACTACAACTACTACACTATGATACTAGGAAACTACAACACTATAATACTAGGAAACTACAACTACTACACTATGATACTAGGAAACTACAACTACTACACTATTATACTAGGAAACTACAACTACAACACTATTATACTAGGAAACTACAACTACTACACTATGATACTAGGAAACTACAACACTAGTATACTAGGAAACTACAACTACTACACTATGATACTAGGAAACTACAACACTATGATACTAGGAAACTACAACTACTACACTATGATACTAGGAAACTACAACACTATGACACTAGGAAACTACAACTACTACACTATTATACTAGGAAACTACAACTACTACACTATGATACTAGGAAACTACAACACTATTATACTAGGAAACTACAACTATTACACTATTATACTAGGAAACCACAACTCACTACACTATGATACTAGGAAACCACAACTACAACACTAAGATACTAGGAAACCACAACCACTACACTATTATACTAGGAAACCACAACACTATTATACTAGGAAACCACAACTACTACACTATGATACTAGGAAACCAACTACAACACTATGATACTAGGAAACCACAACTACTACACTATGATACTAGGAAACCACAACTACTACACTATTATACTAGGAAACAACAACTACTACACTATTATACTCACAACTACTACACTATGATACTAGGAAACTACAACACTATGATACTAGGAAACTACAACTACTACACTATTATACTAGGAAACTACAACTACTACACTATTATACTCGGAAACTACAACACTATTATACTAGGAAACTACAACTACTACACTATGATACTAGGAAACTACAACACTATAATACTAGGAAACTACAACTACTACACTATGATACTAGGAAACTACAACTACTACACTATTATACTAGGAAACTACAACTACTACACTATTATACTCACAACTACTACACTATGATACTAGGAAACTACAACACTATGATACTAGGAAACTACAACTACTACACTATTATACTAGGAAACTACAACTACTACACTATTATACTCGGAAACTACAACACTATTATACTAGGAAACTACAACTACTACACTATGATACTAGGAAACTACAACACTATTATACTAGGAAACTACAACTACTACACTATGATACTAGGAAACTACAACTACTACACTATTATACTAGGAAACTACAACTACTACACTATTATACTAGGAAACTACAACTACTACACTATTATACTAGGAAACTACAACTACTACACTATGATACTAGGAAACTACAACACTATTATACTAGGAAACTACAACTACTACACTATGATACTAGGAAACTACAACACTATTATACTAGGAAACTACAACTACTACACTATTATACTCGGAAACTACAACCACTACACTATTATACTAGGAAACCAACCAACTACACTATTATACTAGGAAACCACAACTACTACACTATTTTACTAGGAAACTACAAATACTACACTATGATACTAGGAAACCTACAACACTATTATACTAGGAAACTACAACTACTACACTATTATACTAGGAAACCACAACTACTACACTATGATACTAGGAACTACAACACTACATTATACTAGGAAACCACAACTACTACACTATTATACTAGGAAACCACAACACTATTATACTAGGAAACCACAACTACTACACTATTATACTAGGAAACCACAACTACTACACTATTATACTAGGAAACCACAACCACTACACTATGATACTAGGAAACCACACCACACTATTATACTAGGAAACCACAACTACTACACTATGATACTAGGAAACCACAACACTATTATACTAGGAAACCACAACTACTACACTATGATACTAGGAAACTACTACACTATTATACTAGGAAACTACAACTACTCCACTATTATCTAGGAAACTACAACTACTACACTATGATACTAGGAAACTACAACTACTACACTATGATACTAGGAAACTACAACTACAACACTATGATACTAGGAAACTACAACTACAACACTATTATAGTAGGAAACCACAACTACTAATTATTATACTAGGAAACCACAACTACCCACTATGATACTAGGAAACTACAACACTATGACACTAGGAAACTACAACTACTACACTATTATACTAGGAAACTACAACTACTACACTATGATACTAGGAAACTACAACACTATTATACTAGGAAACTACAACTACTACACTATGATACTAGGAAACTACAACACTATGATACTAGGAAACTACAACTACTACACTATTATACTAGGAAACTACAACTACTCCACTATTATACTAGGAAACTACAACTACTCCACTATGATACTAGGAAACTACAACACTATGACACTAGGAAACTACAACACTATTATACTAGGAAACTACAACTACTACACTATGATACTAGGAAACTACAACACTATTATACTAGGAAACTACAACTACTACACTATGATACTAGGAAACTACAACACTATGATACTAGGAAACTACAACTACTACACTATTATACTAGGAAACTACAACTACTACACTATTATACTAGGAAACTACAACTACTACACTATTATACTAGGAAACTACAACTACTACACTATTATACTAGGAAACTACAACTACTACACTATGATACTAGGAAACTACAACACTATGATACTAGGAAACTACAACTACTACACTATACTAGGAAACTACAACTACTACACTATTATACTAGGAAACTACAACTACTACACTATTATACTAGGAAACTACAACTACTACACTATGATACTAGGAAACTACAACACTATAATACTAGGAAACTACAACTACTACACTATGATACTAGGAAACTACAACTACTACACTATTATACTAGGAAACTACAACTATTATACTAGGAAACTACAACTACAACACTATTATACAAGGAAACTACAACTACTACACTATTATACTAAGAAACTACAACTACAACACTATTATACTCGGAAACTACAACACTATTATACTAGGAAACTACAACTACTACACTATGATACTAGGAAACTACAACACTAGTATACTAGGAAACTACAACTACTACACTATGATACTAGGAAACTACAACACTATGATACTAGGAAACTACAACTACTACACTATGATACTAGGAAACTACAACACTATGATACTAGGAAACTACAACTACTACACTATTATACTAGGAAACTACAACTACTCCACTATTATACTAGGAAACTACAACTACTCCACTATGATACTAGGAAACTACAACACTATGACACTAGGAAACTACAACTACTACACTATTATACTAGGAAACTACAACTACTACACTATGATACTAGGAAACTACAACTACAACACTATTATACTAGGAAACTACAACTACTACACTATTATACTCGGAAACTACAACACTATTATACTAGGAAACTACAACTACTACACTATGATACTAGGAAACTACAACACTATTATACTAGGAAACTACAACTACTACACTAGGAAACTACAACTACTACACTATTATACTATGAAACTACAACTACAACACTATTATACTAGGAAACTACAACTACTACACTATTATACTAGGAAACTACAACTACTACACTATTATACTAGGAAACTACAACTACAACACTATGATACTAGGAAACTACAACACTATTATACTAGGAAACTACAACTACTACACTATGATACTAGGAAACTACAACACTATGATACTAGGAAACTACAACTACTTGACTATGATACTAGGAAACTACAACTACTACACTATTATACTAGGAAACTACAACTACTCCACTATTATCTAGGAAACTACAACTACTCCACTATGATACTAGGAAACTACAACTACTACAATATTATACTAGGAAACTACAACTACTACACTATTATACTAGGAAACTACAACTACTCCACTATGATACTAGGAAACTACAACACTATGATACTAGGAAACTACAACTACTACACTATTATACTAGGAAACTACAACTACTACACTATGATACTAGGAAACTACAACACTATTATACTAGGAAACTACAACTACGACAGTATTAGTCCTCCTCTAAATGAAGCCCCTCCCCTAAGTGAAGCCCCTCCCCCCGGCGTCTCACCTTGAATTCACTCGGCACGATGAGCTTCGGCGTGTCGACGCCCACGAAGGCGTCCACGCCGCAGAAGATCAGGATGGCGAGGATGATGGCGAAGTCGCTGAGCAGCTTCCTCACCTGGAGAGCAGAGGTTAGGAGTCACGGCGGTTTGGAGGAAGTTAAAGCACACCTGTTGACCTTAGAGCACACCTGTTGACCTTAAAGCACACATGTTGACCTTAGAGCACACCTGTTGACCTTAAAGCACACATGTTGACCTTAAAGCACACATGTTGACCTTAGAGCACACATGTTGACCTTAGAGCACACCTGTTGACCTTAGAGCACACCTGTTGACCTTAGAGCACACCTGTTGACCTTAAATCACACATGTTGACCTTAGAGCACACCTGTTGACCTTAAAGCACACATGTTGACCTTAGAGCACACCTGTTGACCTTAGAGCACACATGTTGACCTTAAAGCACACATGTTGACCTTAAAGCACACATGTTGACCTTAGAGCACACATGTTGACCTTAGAGCACACCTGTTGACCTTAGAGCACACCTGTTGACCTTAGAGCACACATGTTGATCTTAGAGCACACATGTTGACCTTAGAGCACACATGTTGACCTTAGAGCACACATGTTGACCTTAAAGCACACATGTTGACCTTAAAGCACACCTGTTGACCTTAGTGCACACCTGTTGACCTTAGTGCACACCTGTTGACCTTAGAGCACACATGTTGACCTTAGAGCACACCTGTTGACCTTAGTGCACACCTGTTGACCTTAGAGCACACCTGTTGACCTTAGTGCACACCTGTTGACCTTAGAGCACACCTGTTGACCTTAAAGCACACCTGTTGACCTTAGTGCACACCTGTTGACCTTAGTGCACACCTGTTGACCTTAGTGCACACCTGTTGACCTTAGAGCACACCTGTTGACCTTAAAGCACACCTGTTGACCCTAAAGCACACCTGTTGACCTTAGTGCACACCTGTTGACCTTAGAGCACACCTGTTGACCTTAGAGCACACCTGTTGACCTTAAAGCACACCTGTTGACCTTAGTGCACACCTGTTGACCTTAGTGCACACCTGTTGACCTTAGAGCACACCTGTTGACCTTAGTGCACACCTGTTGACCTTAGAGCACACCTGTTGACCTTAGTGCACACCTGTTGACCTTAAAGCACACCTGTTGACCTTAGTGCACACCTGTTGACCTTAGAGCACACCTGTTGACCTTAGTGCACACCTGTTGACCTTAGAGCACACCTGTTGACCTTAGTGCACACCTGTTGACATTAGAGCACACCTGTTGACCTTAAAGCACACCTGTTGACCTTAGTGCACACCTGTTGACCTTAGAGCACACCTGTTGACCTTAAAGCACACCTGTTGACCTTAAAGCACACCTGTTGACCTTAGAGCACACCTGTTGACCTTAGTGCACACCTGTTGACCTTAGAGCACACCTGTTGATCTTAGTGCACACCTGTTGACCTTAGAGCACACCTGTTGACCTTAGTGCACACCTGTTGACCTTAAAGCACACCTGTTGACCTTAGAGCACACCTGTTGACCTTAAAGCACACCTGTTGACCTTAGAGCACACCTGTTGACCTTAGTGCACACCTGTTGACCTTAGTGCACACCTGTTGACCTTAGAGCACACCTGTTGACCTTAGAGCACACCTGTTGACCTTAGTGCACACCTGTTGACCTTAGTGCACACCTGTTGACCTTAAAGCACACCTGTTGACCTTAGAGCACACCTGTTGACCTTAAAGCACACCTGTTGACCTTAGAGCACACCTGTTGACCTTAGTGCACACCTGTTGACCTTAGAGCACACCTGTTGACCTTAGAGCACACCTGTTGACCTTAAAGCACACCTGTTGACCTTAGAGCACACATGTTGACCTTAAAGCACACCTGTTGACCTTAAAGCACACCTGTTGACCTTAGAGCACACCTGTTGACCTTAAAGCACACCTGTTGACCTTAAAGCACACCTGTTGACCTTAGTGCACACCTGTTGACCTTAGAGCACACCTGTTGACCTTAAAGCACACCTGTTGACCTTAGAGCACACCTGTTGACCTTAAAGCACACCTGTTGACCTTAAAGCACACCTGTTGACCTTAGAGCACACCTGTTGATCTTAGAGCACACCTGTTGACCTTAGTGCACACCTGTTGACCTTAAAGCACACCTGTTGACCTTAGAGCACACCTGTTGACCTTAAAGCACACCTGTTGACCTTAAAGCACACCTGTTGACCTTAAAGCACACCTGTTGACCTTAGAGCACACCTGTTGATCTTAGAGCACACCTGTTGACCTTAGTGCACACCTGTTGACCTTAGAGCACACCTGTTGACCTTAAAGCACACCTGTTGACCTTAGAGCACACCTGTTGACCTTAGTGCACACCTGTTGACCTTAGAGCACACCTGTTGATCTTAGAGCACACCTGTTGACCTTAGTGCACACCTGTTGACCTTAGAGCACACCTGTTGACCTTAGTGCACACCTGTTGACCTTAGAGCACACCTGTTGACCTTAGAGCACACCTGTTGACCTTAAAGCACACCTGTTGACCTTAGTGCACACCTGTTGACCTTAAAGCACACCTGTTGACCTTAGAGCACACCTGTTGACCTTAAAGCACACCTGTTGACCTTAGAGCACACCTGTTGACCTTAGTGCACACCTGTTGACCTTAAAGCACACCTGTTGACCTTAAAGCACACCTGTTGACCTTAGAGCACACCTGTTGACCTTAGTGCACACCTGTTGACCTTAGAGCACACCTGTTGACCTTAAAGCACACCTGTTGACCTTAAAGCACACCTGTTGACCTTAATTCAATTCAATTCAGTTTATTTGTATAGCCCAATTTCACAAATTACAAATTTGTCTCGGAGTGCTTTACAATCTGTACACATAGACATCCCTGCCCCAAAACCTCACATCGGACCAGGAAAAACTCCCAAATAACCCTTCAGGGGAAAAAAGGAAGAAACCTGCAGGAGAGCAACAGAGGAGGATCCTCTCCAGGATGGACAGATGCAATAGATGTAATGTACAGAAGGACAGATTTAGAGTTAAAATACATTCAATGAATATGACAGAGTGTATGAATAGTTCATAGTAGGCATATTCCACGATGGAGACTCCACGATCCATCAGGCAGATGGCGTGGGGAGGAGGAGGGCGGAGTCTCAACAGGACAGTGGCGTAGTCATGAGCAGGAATTTACGACCCAGACGATCCATCAGGCAGATAGATTTATGCCGCCTCATAGGGTCCGGCGACCCCATGAGACGAAAGTCAAAAGGACTTCCGGGAGAAAGCAGAGTTAGTAACGTGTGATTGAGAGATGAAATTCATCCTTAAGGAGAGAAAAAGAGGAGATAGGTACCAGTGCATCCTAACGCCCCGCAGCTATAAGCCTATAGCAGCATATCAAGGGGCTGGACCAGGTGAACCTGATTCAGCCCTAACTATAAGCTCTGTCAAAGAGGAAGGTCTTAAGTCTACTCTTAAACGAGGTGACTGTGTCTGCCTCCCGGACTGAAATTGGAAGCTGGTTCCATAAAAGAGGAGCTTGATAACCAAAGGCTCTGGCTCCCATTCTACTTTTTAAGACTCTAGGAACTACAAGTAGTCCCGCATTTAGTGAGCGAGTTTCTAGTGGGGCAATATGGTACGACAAGCTCCTTAAGATATGATGGAGCATCACCAATCAAGGCTTTGTAGGTTAAGAGAAGAATTTTAAAAGTGATTCTTGATTTTACTGGGAGCCAGTGCAGAGCAGCTAGTGCAGGAGTGATGTGATCTCTTTCTTAGTTTTAGTGAGAACACGAGCTGCAGCATTCTGGATCAACTGAGGGACCTAAGAGATTTATTAGAGCAGCCTGCTAATAAGGAGTTGCAGTAATCCAGTCTCAAGTAACGAACGCTGAACCAATTTTTCTGCATCTTTTGAGACAAGATGTGCCTGATTTTTGAAATATTACGTAGATGAAAGAATGCAGTCCTTGAGATTTGCTTTACGTGGGAGTTAAAGGACCAGTCCCGTTCAAAGATAACGCCAAGATTCTTTACAGTGGTGTTGGATGCCAGGGCAATGCCGTGTACAGAATCCACATCACCAGATAATTGATCTCTGAGGTGCTCAGGGCCGATTAAAATTACTTCGTTTTGTCTGAGTTTAACATCAAGAAGTTGCAGGTCATCCATGTTTTTATGTCTTTAAGACATGCTTGAATTTTACAGAGTTGGTTGCTCTCCTCTGGTTTTATCGATAAATATAGTTGAGTGTCATCTGCATAACAATGAAAGTTTATGGAGTGTTTCCTGACAATATTGCCCAAAGGAAGCATGTATAAGGTAAATAAAATTGGTCCAAGCACAGAACCTTGTGGCACTCCGTGATTAACGCTGTTGGTTATCGAAGCGCTGTCGCAGACAAATACAAACTGAGCTCGATCTGATAAATAGGATTAAAACCAAATTAGTGCCGTGCCTGAAATGCCAATCGACTGCTCCAGTCTCTGTAACAGGATGTCATGGTCAATGGTGTCGAATGCAGCACTAAGGTCTAACAAGACCAGGACAGAGAGGAGTCCTTTATCTGCTGCCATTAAGAGGTCATTTGTAATTTTCACCAGTGCCGCCTCGGTGCTGTGGTGTTTTCTAAATCCTGATTGAAATTTCTCAAATAAACTATTATGATGTAGAAAGTCGCACAACTGATTTGCGACCA
Source organism: Pseudoliparis swirei (assembly GCF_029220125.1). Taxonomy (NCBI): domain Eukaryota; kingdom Metazoa; phylum Chordata; class Actinopteri; order Perciformes; family Liparidae; genus Pseudoliparis; species Pseudoliparis swirei. The sequence continues at coordinate 61,091 of NC_079403.1, forward strand.
CTTTCTCAAGGATCTTGGAGAGGAAGGAGGTTAGAGATCGGTCTGTAGTTAGCCAATACCTCTGGATCCAGAGTGGGCTTCTTCAGGAGAGGTTTAATAACAGCCACCTTGAAGGAGTGTGGTACGTGGCCTGTTAGCAGAGACACATTGATAATATCTAATAGAGAGCCGCCAATTAAAGGCAAAACGCCTTTAAGCAGCCTCGCTGGATGGGGTCCAAGAGACAGGTAGACGTGTTCAAGTAGAAACCGCTGAAAATAATTGGTCACGGTTGATAGGAGAAAATCCTCCAAATATACACCAGGGCATACAGCGGTTTCCAAGGCCATTCCACTTGAGAACAGATTGGCACTGGTTATGGGCAAGAGATTATTAATCTTGTCCCTAATAGTTAAAATCTTTTCATTAAAGAAGTTCATAAAGTCATTACCACTAAGGTTTATAGGAATGCTCGGCCCACAGAGCTGTGACTTCTGTCAGCCTGGCTACAGTGCTGAAGAGAAACCTGGGTTGTTTTTATTTTTTCTATTATTGATGAGTAATAGGCTGCTCTGGCATTACGGAGGGCCTTCTTATATGTTTTAAGACTATCTCGCCAAACTAAGCGGGATTCTTCGAGATTAGTTGAACGCCATGCGCTCAAGCTGTGACGCTTGCTTCAGTTTGCGGGTCTGAGGGTTATACCAGGAGCAAACCTCCTCTTCCTCACTGTCTTCTTCTTCAGAGGGCTATCGAGTCCAGTGTCATTCTCAGAGAGCCTGTGGCACTGTCAACAAGATGATCAATCTGGGACGGACTAAAGTTAGACCAGGAGTCCTCTGTTATATTGAGACGTGGTATCGAATCAAATACAGAAGGAATCGCTTTAAATTTAGCTACAGCACTATCAGTTAGACATCTAGTGTAGAAACTTTGACTAACGGAGTACACCCGTAGTATAAATTCAAAAGTTATGAGGTTGTGGTCTGACAGAAGAGGATTCTGTGGGAAGACGCTCAAATGCTCAATGTCAACGCCATAAGTAAGAACAAGATCAAGCGTGGCCAAAGCTGTGAGTGGGTTTCTGTACTCTGACAGAAGCCAATCGAGTCCAACAAGGAGATGAATGCAGCACTAAGGCAATCATTATCAACATCCACATGGATATTAAAATCTCCAACAATAATAACTTTATCGGTTTTAAGAACCAAACTTGATATAAATTCTGAGAATTCAGATATAAACTCTGAATATGGACCTGGTGGCCCGTACAGAATCACAAATCGAATTGGCTGTAGTGTTTTCCAGGTTGGATGTGAAAGACTAAGAACAAGGCTTTCAAATGAGGTGTAGTGTAATTTTGGTTGAGGATTAATTAATAGGCTCGATTCAAAGATGGTTGCTACTCCACCTCCTCGACCGGTGCCTCGAGGAATGTGAGTATTAATATGACTTGGAGGAGTCGATTCATTCAGGCAGACATATTCTTCATGGCTCAGCCAGGTTTCAGTTAGGCAACATAAATCAATGTGATTATCTGATATTAAATCATTCAGTAACACAGCTTTAGATGACAGAGATCGAATATTTAGGAGACCACATTTAATAGACCTATTTTGTTGCACTGCTGAAATAATTGTGTTAACTTGTATAAGGTTATTGTGTACGACCTCTTCTGCTTACTTTTGATTTATTTAATTGAAGTGGCCGGGACAGACACAGTCTCTACTCTAAAGTCAAGGGTGGTAACTGCTCCAATGGAAGAGCAGAGAAGGGTGTTAAACCACAACTCTGCTCCCGGTTCCTGATCTGAACCCTGGGTTGTCATAGATTAAGTCCGTGATCAACTTGGTCATATTCGCAGAAATGAGACGCGCCCGCCCAACGTGGGATGAATGCCGCCTCCTCATCAGATCAGGTTTTCCCAGAAAGTCTTCCAGTTGTCTACGAGCCCACATTATTCGCTGGGCACCACCGACAGCCAGCGGTTGAAAGACGACATTCGCCATACAATTCGTCTGTCTGCAAATTTGGGAGAGGGCCAGAGAAAATTACGGTGTCCGACAACGTCTTGGCATAAGCACACACCGACTCCACATGAATTTGAGTGACTTCCGACCGACGGGCTCGGGCGTCATTACCACCGGCGTGTATTACAATCTGACTGTATCTCCGCTTATCCTTAGCCAGCAGCTTCAAACAAGACTCCACGTCGCCCGCTCTGGCCCCTGGGAGGCACACGACTCTGGTCCGTGGCTTCGCTATTTTCACGTTCCTGACTATAGAGCTCCCGATAACCAGGGTGTGTTCCTCAGCGGGTGTGTCGCTGAGCAGGGAAAACTGGTTCGAAACGTGAAGTGGTTGGTGCACAGCGGGCTTCTGTGTAGAGCACACCTGTTGACCTTAAAGCACACCTGTTGACCTTAGAGCACACCTGTTGACCTTAAAGCACACCTGTTGACCTTAGAGCACACCTGTTGACCTTAAAGCACACCTGTTGACCTTAAAGCACATCTGTTGATCTTAAACAGGGTGTCTACAGGAATAAACCAGTGAAATGTAAGACTTTTTAAGACCACGTCTAAATAAAATGTAAGACCTAACTTACGATGGAAATATACATGAATCTAAATTAATTAATTCAAAGTAAACACACTGATGTCTGTTCAAAATTAACAGTATGGTGTAATGCAAAAGGATAACACAAATGTCATTGCTGTTGTAAATTATATTTATTAATACATTTTCAGAACATTTAAGTCCCATGAACAAATGTCTATACAATTAAGTAAATATATTTTAAAAATACGTGCAACATAGTTCCTTTTGAACAAAAACAATCTATAAAATAACATAAACATTTCCAGCTGCTTTTAAAATGCAAATTCATTTACATAATAGAATGTATGTGTGTGTGTGTGCTTATGTCTCTATGTGATGGATGTTTGTGCACAGGTTCATGTCTACTCCTGAGCTTTTGTGAATATACTAGGAAAACAATCCTTTTCAAACTGTATTAATATAAAAACTTCCAGTTGACATTTGGTCCATTCTCCTGGAAAAAAGAAAAAAGGCAGACATTAGCCAAACAAGTCACCACATCTCTTCATGACACCACTTCAGATTAATGTCAGACTGGATAAATATGAATGAAAACTATTTTTACAAATTAAGCAACGTGAGCCATCCCTTGAGCCTAGTGAACACGATGTAGACATATTGACAGGTAAACACCACTCTACTACCATTCTAAAACTATTTTTTGTTAGTCTAATTAATGTGTAGTGCGCCTATGCATAGCTGTTATTAACTTGACACGAGTAAAGCTTAACTATATGAAACACAGACTCATATACATGAGGATAGTTAATACATATATTTATGTTAGACTTACTTTGAGATGCTGAAGTCGGTCCTGGTGTCATGGCCCATGAGCTCCACAGGATCCTGACTGGACCGGGTCACTGAACCGAGAGCACATGAAGTCCAGCTGTCTGCTCGTGGTGGTCTGGTCCAGAGTCTCGTGGTGGTCTGGTCCAGAGTCTCGTGGTGGTCTGGTCCAGAGTCTCGTGGTGGTCTGGTCCAGAGTCTCGTGGTGGTCTGGTCCAGAGTCTCGTGGTGGTCTGGTTCAGAGTCTCATGGTGGTCTGGTCCAGAGTCTCGTGGTGGTCTGGTCCAGAGTCTCGTGGTGGTCTGGTCCAGAGTCTCATGGTGGTCTGGTCCAGAGTCTCTTGGTGGTCTGGTCCAGAGTCTCATGGTGGTCTGGTTCAGAGTCTCATGGTGGTCTGGTCCAGAGTCTCGTGGTGGTCTGGTCCAGAGTCTCATGGTGGTCTGGTCCAGAGTCTCGTGGTGGTCTGGTCCAGAGTCTCATGGTGGTCTGGTCCAGAGTCTCATGGTGGTCTGGTCCAGAGTCTCATGGTGGTCTGGTTCAGAGTCTCATGGTGGTCTGGTCCAGAGTCTCGTGGTGGTCTGGTCCAGAGTCTCATGGTGGTCTGGTCCAGAGTCTCGTGGTGGTCTGGTCCAGAGTCTCATGGTGGTCTGGTCCAGAGTCTCGTGGTGGTCTGGTCCAGAGTCTCATGGTGGTCTGGGTCCAGAGTCTCGTGGTGGTCTGGGTCCAGAGTCTCGTGGTGGTCTGGTCCAGAGTCTCGTGGTTCTGGTCCAGAGTCTCAGTGGTCTGTCCAGAGTCTCGTGGTGGTCTGGTCAGAGTCTCATGGTGTTCTGGTTCAGAGTCTCGTGGTGGTCTGGTCCAGAGTCTCTTGGTGGTCTGGGTCCAGAGTCTCGTGGTGGTCTGTCCAGAGTCTCATGGTGGTCTGGGTCCAGAGTCTCGTGGTGGTCTGGTCCAGAGTCTCGTGGTCTGGGTCCAGAGTCTCGTGGTGGTCTGGTCCAGAGACGCATGGTGGCCTGGTGCAGAGTCTCGTGGTGGTCTGGTCAGAGTCTCGTGGTGGTCTGGTCCAGAGTCTCGTCGTGGTCTGGTCCAGAGTCTCGTGGTGGTCTGGTCCAGAGTCTCGTGGTGGTCTGGTCTAGAGTCTCGTGGTGGTCTGGTCCAGAGTCTCGTGGAACAGAATGAAGAACACGGCGCCTGTTGGACTTCGTGATGAGCTCTTTGTTGCACGGCGCTGGATTTCCTCCGTGACCTCCAGCGTTGTAGCGTTGATGTCGCTGCAGCGGGCGAGCAGCAGCTAGCGCGCGGAGCAGCAGCTAGCGGAGCAGGAGCCAGCCTGCTGGCTGCTGGCGGCCTTCGCTAGTCTCTGTGCTTCTTGCTCTGCTCGTGAGATTCCACCGCTGGAAAGTCTCGCGACACACAACGCAGCTTCAGAAGCATTTCACCCACCGTGACCAGGAACACTCGTTCTTTTCAAGCCGTTGTTGAACTTGCATCCTGCCATGTTTTCTAAAGTAGCCGATGCTTCACGCTAGGATGGGACCGAATACGCGGGGCCCCTTTAAGAGAAGGGGCGTGGCCCCGGTGACACCAGAGACGCCGCAGAGCGACCGGAGCAAAACACGGACCTGGCGGAACAGATTGCCTCATATTCACAGTGACATGACACCCAAAACATTTAAGACCAATCCAATCTGAATTTAAGACAATTTAAGACTTTTTAAGGCCTTATTTTTAGGAAAAGCAATTTAAGACTTTTTAAGACTTTTTAAGGACCCGCGGACACCCTGTTAAAGCTATCTGCTGGTTCATGAATGATGACGATAAGGTTCTCGTGTTTTAAATCCTCTAAACACCAATAAAGATAAAGTAATAAAGATAAAGTATTAAAGTAATAAAGTAGTACAGTATTAAAGATAAAGTAAAACAGTATTAAAGTAATAAAGGATTAAAGATAAAGTAACAAAGTAATAAGATAAAGTATTAAAGTAATAAAGTAGTACAGTAATAGAGATAAAGTAAAACAGTATTAAAGTAATAAAGTATTAAAGATAAAGTAACAAAGTAATAAGATAAAGTATTAAAGTAATAAAGTAGTCCAGTCGTCGGGCCTCACCGTGGTGGGGAAGAAGCGGCTGGTCTTGAAGGCCTTGAGCGCCGTGGAGCAGGTGTAGGTCCCGAAGAACAAGATGAAGGACATCAGCGTGATGTCGGGCACGTAGCCGCAGGCCCCGCCCACCAGCTCGCCGCCGTAACGCCGGCACTGCTGCTTGGTCAGCGACTCCCAGGTGGCGTTCAGAGACTGCAGAGGACAAAGACGGCTGTATTTTATTCTGGAGGGGCACGCTGCTAAATGAGATGAGGATAGAGAGGGTTGTATTTTATTCTGGAGGGCCATGCTGCTAAATGAGACGAGGATAGAGAGGGTTGTATTTTATTTTGGAGGGGCACGCTGCTGAGGGCCCAACATACCAGATCCGTGTGGTTCGTCCAGGCGGAGACGTCGAAGACGAGGTCGGAGGAGTTTCCTAGAGAAGAGAAACAATAATATAGAATATATATATACATATACATATATGTGTATATATATATACACATATATATATACACACATATATATGTATATTATATATATATACACACATATATATGTATATATATGTGTGTATATATATATAAATATGTATATATATATATATATGTATGTATATATATATATACATATATACATATCACTTCACTGCACACCCTGTGTGTGTATGTGACAAATAAAACATCTTGAATCTTGGAATTTTGATGAATATATATGTATATTATGTGACATATATACATATATATATATATAAATGTACATGTATGTATATATATATGTATATGTATGTATATATGTATGTATGTATATATATATGTATATATATGTATGGATATGTATGTATATATATGTATATATGTATATATGTATGTATATATATATATACTAGTGCTGTGAAAAATAACGCGTTAACTCAGTTAATTAAATTACAGGTTTAACTAGTTATTTTCTTTTAACACATTTAACGCATGCGCAGAATGAGCTTCCAGTCCGCCTGTTGTTGGTCGCCTCCAGCAGCGTGTCATTCTGTCTCTAGTGTCGCGTTAACACGACTCCGATCTCCGTCTCGCGCGCCGCAGAGCTTGGATGCACCCCCAGAGTCCTTACACGTCATGTGACAACGTTTCCATGGTGACGGACAAGGTCACGGAGATCGAAGGCACTGACAAGAAGTGACTTCCACCAGGAAACCTGTTTAAACTGTATATGCATGTACATGTTGTGTCTGTATATATGTACTTATGTGTGTGCATACTACTGTTTATATCTGTCACGGGACACAACATGTAACTATCTCATCGTTCATGGAACAATGTAATTATCAGGCCAGCAGACATTGTACAATGGTGCTAAAACGCTAGCGCGCGATTAACATCCGTTAGCTAAACGGCGCTAGCCTTAATTAACTGTCTTCACTTTAACTTCTACAGTTAATAACTGTCAAAATATAAAAGCGAGCGAACATAACATTAATATATATATGGTACTTATGTACGTTTCTCACCTGTAAACACCAAGAGACTCGCATCAACAGCTGCGTCACTGTCTGTGTTACGTTACATTACATTACATGTCATTTAGCAGACACTTTTATCCAAAGCGACTTACAATAAGTGCATTCAACTTAGAGTACAAACCAAGAACTACAAGAACACAGGAAGCAACACTTCCTCAACTCAGTCGAACCACAAAAGCACCACAATAAGTGCCACTGAAGTGCAAATCTGTGTTTTAATCCAGATAGTCGGAAAAGATGTGTTTTCAGTCTCCGGCGGAAGATGTAGAGACTTTCTGCTGTCCTGATGTCAGTGGGGAGCTCGTTCCACCACTGAGGAGCAGGACAGCAACAGTCTGGATGTAGAGTGATTAGCTCGAGGTGACGGAGTCACAAGACGATTGGCTGTTGCCGAGCGGAGCGAACGTGCCGGGGTGTACGGTGTGACCATATCCCGGATGTAGACGGGGCCCGATCCATTCAGAGCACGGTACCAAGAACCAGTGTTTTGAAGCGGATGCTGCTCCACCGGTAACCATGGAGAGCGGAGGAGCGGAGTGGTGTGGGTGAATTTCGGGAGGCTGAAGACCAGCTGCTGCATTCTGGATGAGCTGCAGAGGTCGGATGGCCTTAGCGGGTAGACCAGCCAGGAGGGAGTTGCAGTAGTCAAGGCGTGAAATGATCAGAGCCTGGACCAGAACCTGGACCAGAGCCTGGACCAGAGCCTGGACCAGAACCTGCGCCGCCTTCTGAGTAAGAAGAGGCCGTGCTCTCCTGATGTTGTGCAGCATGTACCTACAGGAACGCGTCGTCACAGTGATGTTGGCCGTCAGGTTGACTGTCTAGTGTCACCCCGAGGTTCCTGGCAGTCAGGGTAGGGGCCAACACAGAGCTGGTGAAGGTGGTAGTCAGGTCATGGGTGGGGGAGCCTTTCCCTGAAGGAATAGTAGCTCGGTCTTGTCAGGGTTGATCTTCAGGTGGTGAGCAGACATCCACTGAGAGATGTCGGTCAGACAGGCAGAGATTCGCGCCACCACCCGAGGAGAGAGAGGCTGCTCTAGCAGAGTGAAGGATAAGGACAGAGGAGAGAGAGGATGCTCTAGCAGAGTGAAGGAGAGAGGATGCTCTAGCAGAGTGAAGGATAAGGAGAGAGGAGAGAGAGGCTGCTCTAGCAGAGTGAAGGAGAGAGGATGCTCTAGCAGAGTGAAGGAGAGAGGATGCTCTAGCAGAGTGAAGGATAAGGACAGAGGAGAGAGAGGCTGCTCTAGCAGAGTGAAGGAGAGAGGATGCTCTAGCAGAGTGAAGGATAAGGACAGAGGAGAGAGGCTGCTCTAGCAGAGTGAAGGATAAGGACAGAGGAGAGAGAGGATGCTCTAGCAGAGTGAAGGATAAGGACAGAGGAGAGAGAGGATGCTCTAGCAGAGTGAAGGATAAGGACAGAGGAGAGAGGATGCTCTAGCAGAGTGAAGGATAAGGACAGAGGAGAGAGAGGCTGCTCTAGCAGTGTGAAGCTGCTCAGCCAGGAGGCCAGTCTCTGTCGAGTGGCCTTGACTCCAGACTGGTGAGGGTCAAGAAGGTCGTTACTGTGGAGACAGGAGGACACTTGGCTCAAGAGAGCTCGCTCCAGAGTTTTGGAGAGAAAAGGAAGAAGAGAGACCGGTCTGTAGTTGCTGACTCCAGACGGGTCGAGGTGGTTTCTTCAGGAGAGGGTTGACTCTCGCCTCCTTCAGAGGGAAACAGCCAGTTGAGAGGGAGCTGTTAATAAGATGGGTGAGGAAGGTCAGAAGGTCAGGAGCAACAGCCTGGAGAATGGGAGACGGGACGGGGTCAAGGGCGCAGGTGGTCGGTCAGCGGAGGTCACCAAGCTAAGAACTTGATTGGGAGACAGGGGGGTGAAAGAGGAAAGAGAGGGGGATGAAGAAGTTAGTGTTGGTGAGGTGATAGAAGATGGATGAGTAAAGGAGGAGCGGATGTCGTCTATCTTGTTTGTAAAGTAGTCGACAAAGTGGCAGAAGGGTGGAAGGAGGAGGGGCCAGGGGGGATCAAGGAGGTTGGAAAAGATAGAGAAGAGTTTTTTGGGGTTAGAGAAGGAAGACTGAATTTTGGTCAGGTAGAACGAGCTTTTGGCTGCAGATATAGAGGAAGAGAAGGAGGAGAGAAGAGATTGATAGAAGAGCAAGTCTTCCGCTTGATTCGTTTTTCGCCATTTTCTTTCCGCCGCTCGCAGGGTGGCTCTCTCGGCGCGCACCGAGTCCGACAACCACGGAGAGGAGAGGATTTCCGAACCGGTCGTGTCTTAAAAGGACAAAGAGAATCAAGAGATGAAGACAGGGAAGAGAGGAGAGTGTCTGTGGCAGAGTTAGGCTGCATGAGTGAGAAGGAGCCAGTTGAGGGGAGAGCAGATAGGACAGAGGAGGCCAGGGAGGAGGGACAGAGGGTGCGAATGTTGCGCCGTACAGGTGCAGAGTCTGTAGATAAGGGTGGGTTGTCAGTACCATAGAGCGAGAGAGAGTAAGAGATGAAGAAGTGGTCAGAGACATGGAGAGGAGTTACAGTGAGGTTGGAGGTAGAGCAGTTTCTAGTGGACATGTAGTCAAGGCGGTTGCCGGCTTTGTGAGTGGGAGGGGAGGGACTGAGTGAGAGGTTAAAGGAAGACAGTAAGAGTAATAGATCACATGACTTCTCTGTCTGGATGTTGAAGTCACCCAGAAGGATGAGCGGGGGGCCGTGTTCAGAGAAGTTCGACAGGAGGGCGTCTAGCTCTTCCAAGAAATCTCCCAAAGAACCAGGGGGACGGTAGAGAACAACCATGTGTAGTTGAGCCGGATGAGTAACCGTCACAGCATGAAACTCAAGAGTCAGTGGGATAAAGAGTGGAAGCGGGTAGAGAAACACCATGTGGGTGAGAGGAGTAAACCTGGAGCTCCACCCCGACCAGAGGGTCTGGTGTGGCTGAAGGAGAAGGCCGAGCAGAGAGCAGCCGGGGTAGACGTGTTGTCTGCTGTGATCCAGGTCTCAGTGAGAGCCAGGAAGTCAAGCGACTGCTCCATGGCAAAGAGATGAAACCGGCCTTGCGGTTGGCTGACTGACCGTTCCAGAGGCCTCCTGTGACAAGGTGCTGGGTGTGAGTAGAACGGGTAGGAAGGAGAACCGAGGAGGGGTTCCGGTACATGAATGAACGAGTCCTATAGGAACTACGAGGAGAGATACGCACAGGTATGGAAAAGACACACATATTCACTAAATGGTGGAATACACAGCCGCCCACGAAGACTCCAACAGACGCTGGTCTAACTTGTTTGTTTAAGACAAGAATTACAGCACCAGTCATGGAAAACCCGCTACTGCCCCTACTGGCGAACACACGTATAACACTATTTAAAAATCATTCAAATTAGGAAAAATGGAAAAGTAGAACATCTTCAAATTTAAGAAGCTGGAACCATAACATGTTTTTTTAATTATTTAAAGTGAAATTATTATCAATTTTTTTCCTTCTTTTTTCTTCTCTTAAGCAACTAATTGATTAATCTAATAATATTTTTAGCTGAACTTTGGTAGTTTTACAACAAAATGTATAAAGTAGAAATATTATTCATGACATAATGATAGTAATAAAAAATATGCGTTGTCATTATATATCATATGGTTAAAGTCATTCATAAACCAACTTCCTTTTCTTTGGCCTGAACAACAAGGACTCGTGAGCTCTGCTGAGCCATGACTCTGTTCCCTGAGTCTGTTCTGCCTCTACCTGGCTGTCACTAACATTATAACTTCTATACGATACCTGCCATAAATATCATGATACCAGAATTCGATACAATACCATAAAAACAATATGATACCATAAATATGATACTGGTAAATTTGTCTATAATAGTAATAAATAAAACATCTGTATGGTTCACTTTTTACCAACTTTTTCAACACTTAACAAATGGCAGTAATATGAGTATTAATACAGCCAGATATGAATGAAACTACATGGTTCCATCATAGCATTGATGATACACTATGAGGCCGTTAGTCTCTGACCAGATGATCCACAGTTCATCAGGATGAGCAGCTGGAGAGTTACATAATTTTACAGACTGTCTGCCTTGGAGACAAAGAACTGAAACATTTCACTTCTGGAATCATCTTTTTTTAAAGCTGAAGACTTCAAGTCTCAAAAGCTCCGCCACTTTGCGCCACTTGCTGTGAGCGCAGCGCATTGCGTGCAGACAGCTCGACACGGAGCAGCGCGTGCGCTCTGATCGCTCTTTTAATGAAGGATTGATACAAAAAATATGCTAGATCACATCGTGTTTAACATACGGGTACTTTGTTAGCATCGCTACACCGTGCAGCGTGACAGCAGTAGATGTAGCGGGGTGACATTCAAGCTAACCTAACTTCCCAAACGATGTCGACATCTTGACGCTGATTGGCCGAGACGCGACACGTCCCATCAAAGATGT
>NC_079403.1:77500-102500 GCF_029220125.1 Pseudoliparis swirei
CGCCTAGAGAGGAAGCGTCCTTCCTGGTGTCACGTGGCGCCTAGAGAGGAAGTGTCCTTCCTGGTGTCACGTGGCGCCTAGAGAGGAAGCGTCCTTCCTGGTGTCACGTGGCGCCTAGAGAGGAAGCATCCTTCCTGGTGTCACGTGGCGCCTAGAGAGGAAGCGTCCTTCCTGGTGTCATGTGGCACCTAGAGAGGAAGTGTCCTTCCTGGTGTCACGTGGCGCCTAGAGAGGAAGCGTCCTTCCTGGTGTCACCTGGTGCCTAGAGAGGAAGCGTCCTTCCTGGTGTCACGTGGCGCCTAGAGAGGAAGCGTCCTTCCTGGTGTCACCTGGTGCCTAGAGAGGAAGTGTCCTTCCTGGCGTCACGTGGCGCCTAGAGAGGAAGCGTCCTTCCTGGTGTCACCTGGTGCCTAGAGAGGAAGCGTCCTTCCTGGTGTCACCTGGCGCCTAGAGAGGAAGTGTCCTTCCTGGTGTCACGTGGCGCCTAGAGAGGAAGTGTCCTTCCTGGTGTCACGTGGCGCCTAGAGAGGAAGCGTCCTTCCTTGTGTCACGTGGCGCCTAGAGAGGAAGTGTCCTTCCTGGTGTCACCTGGCGCCTAGAGAGGAAGTGTCCTTCCTGGTGTCATGTGGTGCCTAGAGAGGAAGTGTCCTTCCTGGTGTCACCTGGCGCCTAGAGAGGAAGCGTCCTTCCTGGTGTCACGTGGCGCCTAGAGAGGAAGCGTCCTTCCTGGTGTCACCTGGTGCCTAGAGAGGAAGCGTCCTTCCTGGTGTCACCTGGCGCCTAGAGAGGAAGCGTCCTTCCTGGTGTCACCTGGCGCCTAGAGAGGAAGCGTCCTTCCTGGTGTCACGTGGCGCCTAGAGAGGAAGCGTCCTTCCTGGTGTCACGTGGCGCCTAGAGAGGAAGCGTCCTTCCTGGTGTCACGTGGCGCCTAGAGAGGAAGCGTCCTTCCTGGTGTCACGTGGCGCCTGAGAGGAAGCGTCCTTCCTGGTGTCACGTGGCGCCTGAGAGGAAGCGTCCTTCCTGGTGTCACGTGGGCGCCTGAGAGGAAGCGTCCTTCCTGGTGTCACGTGGCGCCTAGAGAGGAAGCGTCCTTCCTGGTGTCACGTGGCGCCTAGAGAGGAAGCGTCCTTCCTGGTGTCACGTGGCGCCTAGAGAGGAAGCGTCCTTCCTGGTGTCACGTGGCGCCTAGAGAGGAAGTGTCCTTCCTGGTGTCACGTGGCGCCTAGAGAGGAAGCGTCCTTCCTGGTGTCACGTGGCGCCTAGAGAGGAAGTGTCCTTCCTGGTGTCACGTGGCGCCTAGAGAGGAAGCGTCCTTCCTGGTGTCACCTGGCGCCTAGAGAGGAAGTGTCCTTCCTGGTGTCACGTGGCGCCTAGAGAGGAAGCGTCCTTCCTGGTGTCAACTGGTGCCTAGAGAGGAAGTGTCCTTCCTGGTGTCACCTGGTGCCTAGAGAGGAAGCGTCCTTCCTGGTGTCAGGTGGCGCCTAGAGAGGAAGCGTCCTTCCTGGTGTCACGTGGCGCCTAGAGAGGAAGTGTCCTTCCTGGTGTCACGTGGCGCCTAGAGAGGAAGTGTCCTTCCTGGTGTCACGTGGCGCCTAGAGAGGAAGCGTCCTTCCTGGTGTCACCTGGCGCCTAGAGAGGAAGCGTCCTTCCTGGTGTCACGTGGCGCCTAGAGAGGAAGCGTCCTTCCTGGTGTCACGTGGCGCCTAGAGAGGAAGCGTCCTTCCTGGTGTCACGTGGCGCCTAGAGAGGAAGCGTCCTTCCTGGTGTCACGTGGCGCCTAGAGAGGAAGCGTCCTTCCTGGTGTCACCTGGTGCCTAGAGAGGAAGTGTCCTTCCTGGTGTCACATGGCGCCTAGAGAGGAAGTGTCCTTCCTGGTGTCACCTGGCGCCTAGAGAGGAAGTGTCCTTCCTGGTGTCACGTGGCGCCTAGAGAGGAAGCGTCCTTCCTGGTGTCACGTGGCGCCTAGAGAGGAAGTGTCCTTCCTGGTGTCACGTGGCGCCTAGAGAGGAAGTGTCCTTCCTGGTGTCACCTGGCGCCTAGAGAGGAAGCGTCCTTCCTGGTGTCACCTGGCGCCTAGAGAGGAAGTGTCCTTCCTGGTGTCACGTGGCGCCTAGAGAGGAAGTGTCCTTCCTGGTGTCACCTGGTGCCTAGAGAGGAAGCGTCCTTCCTGGTGTCACCTGGCGCCTAGAGAGGAAGTGTCCTTCCTGGTGTCACGTGGCGCCTAGAGAGGAAGTGTCCTTCCTGGTGTCACGTGGCGCCTAGAGAGGAAGCGTCCTTCCTGGTGTCACGTGGCGCCTAGAGAGGAAGTGTCCTTCCTGGTGTCACGTGGCGCCTAGAGAGGAAGTGTCCTTCCTGGTGTCACGTGGCGCCTAGAGAGGAAGTGTCCTTCCTGGTGTCACCTGGTGCCTAGAGAGGAAGCGTCCTTCCTGGTGTCACGTGGCGCCTAGAGAGGAAGCGTCCTTCCTGGTGTCACCTGGTGCCTAGAGAGGAAGTGTCCTTCCTGGTGTCACGTGGCGCCTAGAGAGGAAGCGTCCTTCCTGGTGTCACATGGCACCTAGAGAGGAAGCGTCCTTCATGGTGTCACCTGGTGCCTAGAGAGGAAGCGTCCTTCCTGGTGTCACCTGGCGCCTAGAGAGGAAGTGTCCTTCCTGGTGTCACGTGGCGCCTAGAGAGGAAGTGTCCTTCCTGGTGTCACGTGGTGCCTAGAGCGGAAGCGTCCTTCCTGGTGTCACCTGGTGCCTAGAGAGGAAGCGTCCTTCCTGGTGTCACGTGGCGCCTAGAGAGGAAGCGTCCTTCCTGGTGTCACCTGGTGCCTAGAGAGGAAGTGTCCTTCCTGGTGTCACGTGGTGCCTAGAGAGGAAGTGTCCTTCCTGGTGTCACGTGGCGCCTAGAGAGGAAGCGTCCTTCCTGGTGTCACCTGGCGCCTAGAGAGGAAGTGTCCTTCCTGGTGTCACGTGGCGCCTAGAGAGGAAGTGTCCTTCCTGGTGTCACGTGGCGCCTAGAGAGGAAGTGTCCTTCCTGGTGTCACGTGGCGCCTAGAGAGGAAGTGTCCTTCCTGGTGTCACCTGGCGCCTAGAGAGGAAGTGTCCTTCCTGGTGTCACCTGGTGCCTAGAGAGGAAGTGTCCTTCCTGGTGTCACCTGGTGCCTAGAGAGGAAGTGTCCTTCCTGGTGTCACGTGGCGCCTAGAGAGGAAGTGTCCTTCCTGGTGTCACGTGGCGCCTAGAGAGGAAGCGTCCTTCCTGGTGTCACCTGGCGCCTAGAGAGGAAGTGTCCTTCCTGGTGTCACCTGGTGCCTAGAGAGGAAGCGTCCTTCCTGGTGTCACCTGGCGCCTAGAGAGGAAGTGTCCTTCCTGGTGTCACGTGGTGCCTAGAGAGGAAGTGTCCTTCCTGGTGTCACCTGGCGCCTAGAGAGGAAGCGTCCTTCCTGGTGTCACATGGCGCCTAGAGAGGAAGTGTCCTTCCTGGTGTCACGTGGCGCCTAGAGAGGAAGTGTCCTTCCTGGTGTCACGTGGCGCCTAGAGAGGAAGCGTCCTTCCTGGTGTCACCTGGTGCCTAGAGAGGAAGTGTCCTTCCTGGTGTCACGTGGCGCCTAGAGAGGAAGCGTCCTTCCTGGTGTCACGTGGCGCCTAGAGAGGAAGCGTCCTTCCTGGTGTCACCTGGCGCCTAGAGAGGAAGTGTCCTTCCTGGTGTCACCTGGTGCCTAGAGAGGAAGCGTCCTTCCTGGTGTCACCTGGTGCCTAGAGAGGAAGCGTCCTTCCTGGTGTCACCTGGCGCCTAGAGAGGAAGTGTCCTTCCTGGTGTCACGTGGTGCCTAGAGAGGAAGTGTCCTTCCTGGTGTCACCTGGCGCCTAGAGAGGAAGCGTCCTTCCTGGTGTCACATGGCGCCTAGAGAGGAAGTGTCCTTCCTGGTGTCACGTGGCGCCTAGAGAGGAAGTGTCCTTCCTGGTGTCACGTGGCGCCTAGAGAGGAAGCGTCCTTCCTGGTGTCACCTGGTGCCTAGAGAGGAAGTGTCCTTCCTGGTGTCACGTGGCGCCTAGAGAGGAAGCGTCCTTCCTGGTGTCACGTGGCGCCTAGAGAGGAAGTGTCCTTCCTGGTGTCACGTGGCACCTAGAGAGGAAGTGTCCTTCCTGGTGTCACGTGGCGCCTAGAGGAAGGCCCTTCCTGGTGTCACGTGGCGCCTAGAGAGGAAGCGTCCTTCCTGGTGTCACCTGGCGCCTAGAGAGGAAGTGTCCTTCCTGGTGTCACGTGGCGCCTAGAGAGGAAGCGTCCTTCCTGGTGTCACGTGGCGCCTAGAGAGGAAGTGTCCTTCCTGGTGTCACGTGGCGCCTAGAGAGGAAGTGTCCTTCCTGGTGTCACGTGGTGCCTAGAGACCGTAACGCCTCGTTCATTCAGGCTGTCGCCGGGCGGATTAGGGCACCTCTTGTCCGAGGAGGGCAGCGACTTGGGCGGCTCGATGCGGATGTTGGGGTCCCACTCGCCGGGCGGCAGCACGATGACCTCGTCCAGGAACTCCTCGATGCCGGCCAGCAGGTCCTGCCGGTCCTTGGCCTTGTAGGCGATGTCGTGGAACACCTGGCGACCGAAGCACAGGCAACCCACCGCCAGCCAATCAGGAGAGAGCGCCACAAAACCCAAATCTAATCAAGACAACCGCTGAGGACGGAGCACAGAGGGAGGATGTCCCCGTGCACTGGGGGGGGGGGGAGTGTGTATGAGTGGGGGGGGGAGTGGGGGGGGAGGGAATCCAAAAACACCAAACAGCTGGTCAGCCCGTGACGGGGAAGAGAGCAGAGAGGGTAAAGGTCAACGGGATCCTGGAAACACAAGGAAACAAGAAAGACACCGAACGAGATACAACAGGAGGAGGAGGAGGAGGAGGAGGAGGCCAGACTATCGTGGTTCTTCTCATCTCCACAACTCATTTCATGAGCGCGTGCCGTAGACAGCGCCGCAGTAGGGTTAGTTAGTTAGCTAGATAGATAGTTAGTTAGATAGCTAGTTAGATATATAGCTAGTTAGATATATAGCTAGTTAGTTAGATAGCTAGTTAGATATATAGCTAGTTAGATAGACAGCTAGTTAGTTAGATAGATAGCTAGTTAGCTAGTTAGTGTGGCAGCTGTCTCCAGTTTGGCCTCGGCTGCTGGTGATTGGCTATCAACCAGCAGCCGAGGCCTCATCAGAGCCCTCAGTGGAGAGAGGGTCTGCTCGGTGTGGTAATCAAGATGTTCACGAACAGAACCTCGGTCTCGGCTGATCCTTGGAGCTTTTGGGGGAAACCCACGGGTAACGGCGTGAGAGCTACTACAGTTAGTTAGCTAGTTAGTTAGATAGTTAGCTAGCTGCAGTACCTCATCCGACATCAAGGTGGCGATGGAGCGGCCGATCTCGTGGTACGACTTGGCTTTGCCTTTAGGACCCAGCAGGACGAAGAGGAACCTAGGCGGCGAGGAAACGAGGCGTTAGGGAGGAAACGAGGCGCCGGGGGCGGAGCCGGGGCAGAGCCGGGTCGTCACGGCGACCGGCGGCGCGTACCTGGTGGGCACCGGCACCTCGGTCAGGGCGCCCAGCATCACGGCGTGCTGCAGGCGCACGAACGCCACGAAGGGCGCGTCCAGGAAGTCCACCTCGCCCACCAGCACGTTGGACGCCTCGGCGTCACGAGGCAACTTCTTCATGAACTTGTTCTTCAGCTGGGGGGGGGGGGAGAGAGAGAGGGGGGGAGAGAGGGGGAGGAGATGGGGGAGAGAGAGGGAGATGGGGAGGGAGAGAGGGGAGAGAGAGAGAGGGAGATGGGGAGAGAGAGGGGAGAGAGAGAGAGGGGAGAAGATGGGGAGAGAGAGAGAGAGAGAGAGGGGGGGAGAGAGGGGGAGGAGATGGGGGAGAGAGAGAGAGAGGGGGGAGAGAGGGGGAGGAGATGGGGGAGAGAGAGAGGGGGAGAGAGAGAGGGGGGAGATGGGGAGAGAGAGGGGGGAAGATGGGGAGAGAGAGAGAGAGAGGGGGGAGAGGGAGGTCATTAAAACATGTCACTAAAACATGTCATTAAAACATGTCACTAAAACATGTCATTAAAACATGTCATTAAAACATGTCACTAAAACATGTCATTAAAACATGTCATTAAAACATGTCATTAAAACATGTCATTAAAACATGTTATTAAAACATGTTATTAAAACATGTCATTAAAACATGTTATTAAAACATGTCAACATGTTATTAAAACATGTCATTAAAACATGTCATTAAAACATGTCACTAAAACATGTCATTAAAACATGTCATTAAAACATGTCACTAAAACATGTCATTAAAACATGTCATTAAAACATGTCATTAAAACATGTTATTAAAACATGTCATTAAAACATGTTATTAAAACATGTCAACATGTCACTAAAACATGTCATTAAAACATGTCATTAAAACATGTCACTAAAACATGTCATTAAAACATGTCACTAAAACATGTCACTAAAACATGTCATTAAAACATGTCACTAAAACATGTCATTAAAACATGTCATTAAAACATGTCATTAAAACATGTCATTAAAACATGTCATTAAAACATGTCAACATGTCATTAAAACATGTCACTAAAACATGTCATTAAAACATGTCACTAAAACATGTCACTAAAACATGTCATTAAAACATGTCACTAAAACATGTCATTAAAACATGTCACTAAAACATGTCATTAAAACATGTCATTAAAACATGTCACTCTGTCTCTGGTCACGGCACCCCACCCCCGTGCGTCACAAAAGCTGACGCTACATATGGAGTGAGTACCAAACACCATCTCCTGGCACTCACCTGAGTTATGGAGGACTCAAAATGACTTAAGTATAAATAAATAAATAAATAAATGCATGAATAAATACAAGAATAAATGAATAAATGCTTAAATAAATGTATAAATAAATAAATAAATGCTTAAATAAATGTATAAATAAATACAAGAATAAATTTATAAATACAGAAATAAATACAGCAATTAATATATATAAGTTATAACTCAACAGGACATCATTAAATAAATGTATTCATTTCTACATTTCTGTATTTCTTCATTTATTTATGTGTGACATTTACGTGTCCGTATATTCAAATGAGCTGGGCGGTCCGAACCTCATTGTTGAACAGGATTGGTCAAGTCAGGGAGCAAGACAGAAGCAATCGATCCCTAGCACTTGGATCTGTAGACGAACAGCGTTTATTATGCATTCTTGTCTGTACATTCTAAAAACTACTGTTGTTGAGTCACGGAATGTAATTTAAGGATGGTTTCAGCCGAGAAGTTAGTTGTTTAAGCATCAAATCTGTGGTCGGTTTATCGAGATTCAGCCTAATAAGGATATGCGACGGAGATTTGGGGTCCTGCTCGCGGGACCTCTGAGCTCCAGGCGCTCAGCGGCTGTGTGGCCCCGAGAGAAGCCTGATCTCGGCAGGACTTTTGAAATGCTCCGCTGGCTCTGACGCTCCGTGGCGGCTAAACATGAGATATAATTAGGTTTTGAGGATCTAAAGAGCACAACGAGTTTATTATTTATTAAAAGATAACGTTACGTCAATTTGACTGAGGGTTAAGATTCATAACTTCATATTGTAGCGACCCTGGGTCAGGAAAGCTACGAGACGTTGTATATTTATTATCGTTTATTCGTAGCCTACGCCAAACAACAGTGAACACCGCAACAAATGATTCTACTCCACTGTAAATTATTTTACAGTGAATAATTTGAGTAAATTCATGCGCAAGAACAGTTGATGTGGTGACGTCACAAGACCAGAAAGACCGTCCTGCGTCCTCGAGAGTCTGGACTCCCAAAACTAGACTCCAAAGACCAGACTCCAAAAGAACACGAGTCTGTACTCAGTGTTCTTGGAAATGATAAACGGCTGAAGTCAAAAATCTGTCTAGGCTAACTTCTGCTAACGGTTAGCTGAGCGAGTGAACTTCAGCGTCATGTGCCAGGCAGAAGTAGTAGAGCACAACACACCAGGTGCATCACACTCCTGTGACCAATCATGCTTTAGACAGAGGTTCGCACCGCCCCAGCTCATTTGAATATACGGACACGTAAATGTCACACATAAATAAATGAAGAAATACGCAGGACACATAAATAGAGAAATAAATAAATGAAGAAATACAGAAATATATTTATTTAATGATGTCTTGTTGATTTATAACTTATATTTATTCATTCCTGTATTTATTTATACATTTATTTAAGCATTTATTTATTTATTCTTGTATTTATTCATGCATTCATTTATTTATTTATTTATACTTAAGTCATTTTAAGTCCTCCATACTGAGTAACTCACTGAAAGAGTGATGTGCATCCCTGCGTATACACACACAGATGTATACACACACACACAGGTATACACACATGGGTATATACACACACGCAGGTATATAAACGCAAAGGTATACACACACACGCAGGTATATAAACGCACAGGTATACACACATGGGTATACACACACACGCAGGTATACACACGCAGGTATACACACGCAGGTATACACACGCAGGTATACACACGCAGAATCAGAAACAGTTTTATTGCCAGGAATGTTTACACAAACGAGGAATTCTTTTTGGCGGAAGGTGCAACATTTGGACATGACAAACAAACAACAATCAACACGACAGAAAGACAACAAATAATGTGAAAGTGTTTGGGTGTGTGCTTCAAGTGGTGTGTTTTAGTTAAAAGTGTATGTTACGCGTGGCGTGTGTTTAAGTTAAAGTGCATGCAAATAAAGTGGCATGTGTGTGGAGGAGGCCTCAAGTTAAAGTGCATGTTAAAGTGACGTGTGTGGAGGAGGGAAGAAGAAGGAGGAGGAGGAGGAGGATGAGGAGGAGGAGTAAGAGGCAGGAGCGGGAAGAAGGAGGGGAGAGGAAGGAGGAAGAAGACGAGGTAGTCCTGGGGTGACAGTCAGTCAGTCCGGGTTCCATTGATGAGCCCGACTGCCGACGGGAAAAACTTTGGTGTGGCGGGAGGTCTTTGTCATGATGGATCGCAGCCTCCTCCCGAGGGAGGGACTCGAACAGGAGTGTCCAGGGTGGGAGGGTCAGCGACAATCTTTCTGGCCCGCTTCAGTGACCTGGAAGTGAACAGGACCTGGAGGAAAGGCAGATTGCAGCCGATAACCCTCTCGGCCGAGCGGATGATGCTCTGCAGCCTGCACTTGTCTTTGGCCGTGGCTGCAGGGTGCCAGACGGTGATGGAGGAGAAGATGATGGACTCAACGATGGCCGTGTAGAATTGTACCATCATCTTCCTGGCAGGTTGAATTTCCTCAGCTGCCTCAGGAAGAACATCCTCTGCTGGGCCTTCTTGGTGATGGAGCCGATGTTCAGCTCCCACTTGAGGTCCTGGGTGATGATGGAGCCCAGGAAGCGGACGGACTCCACAGCGTCGACGGGGGAGTCACACAGGATGAGAGGGCGGGTGGGGCTGCATTCCTCCTGAAATCCACAACCATCTCCACTGTCTTTAGAGCGTTGAGCTCCAGGTTGTTCTGGCTGCACCAGGTCACCAGGTGGTCAGTCTCCCACCTGTAGGCGGTCTCGTCCCCACCAGAGATGAGCCCAATGAGGGTGGTGTCATCCAGGAACTTTAGGAGCTTGACGGACTGGTGACTGGAGGTGCAGCTGTTGGTGTACAGGAGAACAGCAGAGGAGAGAACACAGCCTTGGGGGGAACCTGGTGGTCCGGGAGCCTGAGACGTGTTTCCCCAGCCTCACGTGCTGCTTCCTGTCGGTCAGGAAGTCTGTGATCCACCTGCAGGTGGAGTCGGCCACGTGCTGCTGGGAGAGCTTGTCCTGCTGCAGGGACGGGATGATTGTATTGAAAGCAGAGCTGAAGTCCACAAACAGGATCCTGGCGTGGGTTCCTCGGGAGTCCAGATGCTGGAGGATGTAGTGAAGGGCCATGTTGACTGCATCGCCTGCAGACCTGTTGGCTCTGTAGGCGAACTGCAGGGGTCCAGGAGTGGGTCGGTGATGGTCTTGAGGTGTGACAGGACCAAGTGTTCAAAGGACTTCATGACCACAGAGGTCAGGCGACGGGCCTGTAGTCATTGAGTCCTGTGATCTTGGGTTTTGGGGACGGGATGATGGTGGAGGCCTTGAAGCAGGCTGGAACGTGGCATGTCTCCAGGAGGTGTTGAAGATGTCAGTGAACACGGAGACAGCTGGTCAGCACAGTGCTTCAGGGTGGAGGGGAGACGGAGTCCGGGCCCGCTGCTTTGCGGGGTTCTGCTTTTTAAACAGCCTGTTGACGGCTCTCTCCAGGATGACGAGGGTCGTCGCTGAGGAGATGGAGGGTGCTCCAGAGGTGTGAGCCCCTGATGGGCTGGGTGATGGTGGGCTGAGGGTCTGTGGCTTGTTGATGGGGCTGTGGGGGATTGTCTCAGGACTGCTCCATTGTCTTTCAAAGCGGCAGTAGAACTCATTGAGCTCGTCTGCCAGAAGCACATTGTTCATGGAGTGGGGTGATTTGGGCCTGAGCCTCTCCAGACAGAAGCAGAGTCGTTTGCTGAGAGCTGCTGTTGCAGTTTCTCAGAGTACAGTCGTTTAGCATCTCTCACCGCCTTGCTAAACCTGTATTTGGACTCTGTGTACAGGTCCTTGTCCCCACTCCTGAATGCCTGGTCCTTCTGCAGTCTTAGCTTCCTGAGCTCCGCTGTGAACCAGGGTTTGTCGTTGTTATAACTCACCCTGGAGCTGGATGGAATACAGCTGTCCTCACAGAAGCTGATGTAGGAAGTTACAGCCTCTGTGTACTCATCCAGGCTGTTGGTAGCAGTCCTGAAGACATCCCAGTCAGTACAGTCCAAGCACGGCCGTAGATCCTCCAGAGCCTCACTGGTCCACTTCTTGAACTTCCTCACCACAGGTTTGCAGAGCTTTAGTCTCTGCCTGTATGAGGGAATCAGATGAACCATGACGTGGTCAGAGTTTCCCAGTGCAGCTCGAGGGACGGCGTGATAGGCCCTGCTGATTGTTGTGTAGCAGTGGTCCAGAATGCTCTTCTCTCTAGTAGGGCATTTTATTAACTGTCTATATTTAGGGAGTTCGTGGCTGAGGTTTCCTTTGTTAAAATCCGAGTACAATAACTAAAGAGTCCGGAAGGTCCGCCCACACACCGTATCTGTTCAGCGAGGGTCCGCTGTGCCTCGTGCACGTTTCCGGCGGCATGTAACCCGCCAGGATGAATGAAGCGAACTCACGTGGGGAGTAGAAGGGTTTGCAGTGAATGATAAAAGATTCCAGGTCCGGCGAACAGTGCTGTAGGATCACCGTTACGTCGTTGCACCAGCCGTTGTTGAGGTAAAGCAGATTCCTCCACCCTTTGTTTTTCCGGAGAGCTCCGTAACCCGGTCCGGCCGAACAGCTGGAAGCCAGCGAGCTGGAGCGCAGAATCTGGTATCGATCCACTTAGCCATGATTCCGTAAAACACAGGATGGAGGATGAGGAGAAGTCTCTGTCACTCCCCACCAGCAGCTGGAGTTCGTCAGTTTGTTGCACAGTGAGCGGACGTTGGAGAAATATGCCGCAGCGCTGTACGAGATCCCGTTTCCGTAGCCGCATAAGCGCCCCTGAGCGCTTTCTCTCGACGCGCCTCACCACGTGAGCGAAGGTGAGGACACCTTTCACAAAATGTCCAGTAACTCCACAGAAGTTAAAAACGTTGGAAATAAATCTGGAGTTGTTCCCTGATGTTCATGAGCTCTTCTCTGGTGAAAGAGCTCCGGGAATCACAGCAGAAAACAGTATTTAAGACGAAAACAACAAAAAACATCGCGCACCAACGCACCGAGGCGGCCATCCGCGGCGCCATCAGGATATATACACGCACAGGTATACACACAGAGGTATACACACACACACAGGTATACACACAGGTATACACACATGCAGGTATACACACACACGCAGGTATATACACGCACGCACATACACGCACGCACAGGTATACACACAGGTATACACACAGGTATACACACACACACCTGGTCCTTCTCCGGCTTGTCGGAGAAGTCGCTCAGGCTGTTGGAGGTCAGGTTTCTGTGGGCGGTGGTCGGGCTGCCTGCAGAGAGGAGGGACACAGCGGAGGGATCAGAACAACAAACAAACAGACAAACAAACAAACAAACGGACAAACAAACGGACAAACGGACAAACGGACAAACAAACGGACAAACAGACTGTAGCAGGCCTGACCCCGCCACCCGTGGGCTTCCCCCACCAGCACCAAGGATCCGCCAGACACAGAGAGGTTTTGCTCGAAGACATGCTTTTATTCTCGAAACACACACCGAGCAGACCGCCAAACATGCGCCTCTGCTCACCTTCCTCCTCCACTCTCAAGTGGGAGCTTTTTATAGGGCCTCGGCTGCTGACTGATGGCCAATCACCAGCAGCCGAGGCCAAATCAGACACAGCTGCCACACAGACAAACAGACAAACGGACAAACAGACAAACAGACAAACAAACGGACAAACAGACAAACAAACGGACAAACAGACAAACAGTCAAACAAACAAACGGACAAACAGACAAACGGACAAACGGACAAACGGACAAACGGACAAACGGACAAACAGACAAACAGACAAACAGACAAACAAACAGACAAACAGACAAACGGACAAACGGACAAACAGACAAACAGACAAACAGACAAACAAACAAACAGACAAACAAACGGACAAACAGACAAACAGACAAACAAACGGACAAACAGACAAACAGACAAACAAACGGACAAACAGACAAACAGACAAACAAACAAACGGACAAACAGACAAACGGACAAACGGACAAACAGACAAACAGACAAACAGACAAACAGATAAACAGACAAACAAACAAACGGACAAACAGACAAACAAACGGACAAACAGACAAACAAACAGACAAACAGACAAACAAATGGACAAACAGACAAACAAACGGACAAACAGACAAACAGACAAACGGACAAACGGACAAACAGACAAACAAACAGACAAACAGACAAACAGACAAACAGACAAACAAACGGACAAACAGACAAACAGACAAACAAACAAACAAACAGACAAACAGACAAACAAACAGACAAACAGACAAACAAACGGACAAACGGACAAACAGACAAACAGACAAACAAACGGACAAACAGACAAACAAACAGACAAACGGACAAACAGACAAACAAACGGACAAACAGACAAACAAACAGACAAACAGACAAACAAACGGACAAACAGACAAACAGACAAACAGACAAACGGACAAACAGACAAACAGACAAACAAACAGACAAACAGACAAACAAACGGACAAACAAACGGACAAACAGACAAACAGACAAACAAACGGACAAACAAACAGACAAACAAACAGACAAACAGACAAACAAACAAACAGACAAACAGACAAACAAACGGACAAACAGACAAACGGACAAACAGACAAACAGACAAACAAACGGACAAACAAACAGACAAACAAACGGACAGAAGCTTCACGGGGCTTTTAGTTTGATTGGAGGAGGAAGACGAGTCCCAGAGAAGAAAAAAAGGAACGCACACGGAGAGAGACAGAAAAGAGGCGGAGCTTCAGGACCGGCCGCCTGCGCCTGCTCATCAGCAGCCGGCCAATGAGGGAGGAGCTAAACACTGGAGCTCCGTGAGTCAGACAACCAGCAAGAGACTAGAGACCAGGACCAGAGACTAGAGACTAAAGACTAGAGACCAGGACCAGAGACTAAAGACCAGAGACTAGAGACTAAAGACTAGAGACTAAAGACTAGAGACCAGGACCAGAGACTAGAGACCAGAGACTAGAGACTAAAGACTAGAGACCAGGACCAGAGACCAGAGACTAAAGACCAGAGACTAAAGACTAGAGACCAGGACCAGAGACTAGAGACCAGAGTCTAAAGACCAGAGACTAAAGACTAGAGACCAGGACCAGAGACTAAAGACCAGAGACTAGAGACCAAAGACTAGAGACTAGAGACTAGAGACCAGGACCAGAGACCAGAGACTAAAGACCAGAGACTAAAGACTAGAGACCAGGACCAGAGACTAGAGACCAGAGACTAAAGACTAGAGACCAGAGACTAGAGACCAGAGACTAAAGACTAAAGACCAGAGACTAGAGACTAAAGACTAGAGACCAGGACCAGAGAACAGAGACTAAAGACCAGAGACTAGAGACTAAAGACTAGAGACTAAAGACTAGAGACCAGGACCAGAGACCAGAGACTAAAGACTAGAGACTAAAGACTAGAGACTAAAGACTAGAGACCAGGACCAGAGACTAGAGACCAGAGACCAGAGACCAGAGACTAAAGACCAGAGACTAGAGACTAAAGACTAGAGACCAGGACCAGAGACTAGAGACCAGAGACCAGAGACTAGAGACCAGAGACTAGAAACTAGAGACTAGGACCAGAGACTAGAGACTAAAGACTAGAGACTAGAGACCAGGACCAGAGACTAGAGACCAGAGACTAAAGACTAGAGACTAGAGACTAGAGACCAGAGACTAAAGACTAGAGACTAGAGACTAGAGACTAGGACCAGAGACTAGAGACCAGGACCAGAGACTAGAGACTAGAGACCAGAGACTAAAGACTAGAGACTAGAGACTAGAAACTAGAGACTAGAGACTAGAGACCAGGACCAGAGACTAAAGACTAGAGACTAGAGACCAGAGACCAGAGACTAGAGACTAAAGACTAGAGACTAGAGACCAGAGACCAGAGACTAAAGACTAGAGACCAGAGACTAGAGACTAGAGACTAGGACCAGAGACTAGAGACCAGAGACTAAAGACTAGAGACTAGAGACCAGGACCAGAGACTAGAGACTAGAGACCAGAGACTAAAGACTAAAGACTAGAGACTAGAGACTAGGACCAGAGACTAAAGACTCGAGACCAGGACCAGAGACTAAAGACCAGAGACTAGATACTAAAGACTAGAGACCAGGACCAGAGACTAGAGACTAGAGACCAGAGACTAGAGACCAGAGACTAGAGACCAGAGACCAGAGACTAGAGACCAGAGACTAGAGACTAAAGACTAGAGACTAGAGACCAGGACCAGAGACTAGAGACTAGAGACCAGAGACCAGAGACCAGAGACCAGAGACTAGAGACGAGAGACCAGGACCAGAGACTAGAGACTAGAGACCAGAGATTTGAGACTAAAGACTAGAGACTAGAGACTAAAGACTAGAGACCAGGACCAGGACCAGAAACTAAAGACCAGAGACTAAAGACCAGAGACTAGAGACTAGAGACCAGGACCAGAGACCAGAGACTAGAGACTAGAGACCAGAGACTAGAGACTAGAGACAAGAGACCAGAGACGAGAGACCAGAGACTAGAGACCAGAGACTAGAGACTAGAGACCAGAGACTAAAGACTAGAGACTAGAGACCAGAGACTAAAGACCAGAGACTAGAGACTAAAGACTAGAGACTAAAGACTAGAGACCAGGACCAGAGACTAGAGACCAGAGACCAGAGACTAGAGACCAGAGACTAGAGACCAGAGACTAGAGACCAGAGACTAGAAACTAGAGACTAGGACCAGAGACCAGAGACTAAAGACTAGAGACTAGAGACCAGAGACCAGAGACTAGAGACTAGAGACCAGAGACTAAAGACTAGAGACTAGAGACTAGAGACCAGGACCAGAGACTAGAGACCAGAGACCAGATACCAGAGACCAGAGACTAAAGACCAGAGACTAAAGACCAGAGACTAGAGACCAGGACCAGAGACTAGAGACCAGAGACTAGAGACCAGAGACTAGAGACCAGAGACTAGAAACTAGAGACTAGGACCAGAGACCAGAGACCAGAGACTAGAGACCAGAGACTAAAGACCAGAGACTACAGACTAGAGACCAGGACCAGAGACTAGAGACCAGAGACTAGAGACCAGAGACTAGAAACTAGAGACTAGGACCAGAGACCAGAGACCAGAGACTAGAGACCAGAGACTAAAGACTAGAGACCAGGACCAGAGACTAGAGACTAGAGACCAGAGACCAGAGACCAGAGACTAGAGACCAGAGACTAGAGACGAGAGACCAGGACCAGAGACTAGAGACCAGAGATTTGAGACTAAAGACTAGAGACCAGGACCAGGACCAGAAACTAAAGACCAGAGACTAAAGATTAGAGACCAGGACCAGAGACCAGAGACTAGAGACCAGAGACTAGAGACTAGAGACCAGAGACCAGAGACTAGAGACCAGAGACCAGAGACTAGAGACCAGAGACTAGAGACCAGGTGAGACAGAGACTAGAGACCAGAGACTAGAGACCAGAGACCAGAGACCAGAGACTAGAGACCAGAGACCAGAGACCAGAGACCAGAGACCAGAGACCAGAGACCAGAGACCAGAGACCAGAGACCAGAGACCAGAGACCAGAGACCAGAGACCAGAGACCAGAGACCAGAGACCAGAGACCAGAGACTAGAGACCAGAGACTAGAGACCAGAGACTCGGGACCAGAGACCAGAGACCAGAGACCAGGGACTCGGGACCAGAGACCAGAGACCAGAGACCAGAGACTAGAGACCAGAGACCAGAGACTAGGGACCAGAGACCAGAGACTAGGACCAGAGACTGAGACCAGGACCAGGACCAGAGACCAGAGAATAGAGACCAGAGACCAGAGACTACAGAGACCAGAGACCAGAGACTAGGGACCAGAGACTAGAGACAGAGACTAGAGACCAGAGACCAGAGACTAGGGACCAGAGACTAGAGACCAGACTAGAGACCAGAGACTAGAGACAAGAGACTAGAGACTAGAGACCAGGACCAGAAACTAGAGACTAGGACCAGAGACTAGAGACTAGAGACCAGGACCAGAGACTAGAGACTAGAGACCAGAGACCAGAGACCAGAGACTAGAGACCAGAGACTAGAGAAGGACCAGAGACTAGAGACCAAAGACTAGAGAGACCAGGACCAGAGACTAGAGACCAGAGACCAGAGACCAGGACCAGAGACTAGAGACCAGAGACTAGAGACCAGAGACCAGAGACCAGAGACCAGAGACTAGAGACCAGAGACCAGAGACCAGAGACCAGAGACTAGAGACTAGAGACCAGGACCAGAGACTAGAGACCAGAGACCAGAGACCAGAGACCAGAGACCAGAGACTAGAGACTAGAGACTAGAGACCAGAGACCAGAGACTAGAGACCAGAGACCAGAGACCAGAGACTAGAGACTAGAGACTAGAGACCAGAGACCAGAGACTAGAGACTAGAGACCAGGACCAGAGACCAGAGACCAGAGACTAGAGACCAGAGACCAGAGACTAGAGACCAGAGACCAGAGACCAGAGACCAGAGACCAGAGACCAGAGACCAGAGACTAGAGACCAGGACCAGAGACTAGAGACCAGAGACCAGAGACCAGAGACCAGAGACCAGAGACCAGAGACCAGAGACCAGAGACTAGAGACTAGAGACCAGAGACCAGAGACCAGAGACCAGAGACCAGAGACCAGAGACCAGAGACTAGAGACTAGAGACCAGAGACCAGAGACCAGAGACTAGAGACTAGAGACCAGAGACCAGAGACCAGAGACCAGAGACTAGAGACCAGAGACCAGAGACCAGAGACCAGAGACCAGAGACTGAGACCAGAGACTAGAGACCAGGACTAGAGACCAGAGACCAGAGACCAGAGACCAGAGACTAGAGACCAGGACCAGAGACGAGAGACCAGAGACGAGAGACCAGGACAGAGACCAGAGACCAGAGACCAGAGACCAGAGATCCAGAGACTGAGACCAGAGACCAGAGACCAGAGACCAGAGACCAGAGACTAGAGACCAGAGACCAGAGACCAGAGACCAGAGACCAGAGACCAGAGACCAGAGACCAGGTAATAGAGACCAGAGACCAGAGACCAGAGAGACCAGAGACCAGAGACCAGAGACAGAGACCAGAGACCAGAGACCAGAGACTAGAGACCAGAGACCAGAGACCAGAGACCAGAGACCAGAGACAGAGACCAGAGACCAGAGACCAGAGACCAGAGACCAGGACAGGACCAGAGACCAGAGACCAGAGACTAGAGACCAGAGACCAGAGACCAGAGACCAGAGACCAGAGACTAGAGACCAGAGACCAGAGACCAGAGACTAGAGACCAGAGACCACAGACTAGAGACCAGAGACCAGAGACTAGAGACTAGAGACCAGAGACTAGAGACCAGAGACTAGAGACCAATGTTTAGTTAGTAACACATAAACAAACACACACACACACACACACACACACACAGGTGTCCCATGCTGCAGCTCCTGCTGACCTCACAGGGCTCCTCTGGGTTGAGGGGGTTAGAACAGGGGGGGTCTCCACTGGGCTGCGTGCTACAGTACCCCCCCCCCCCAAGGAAAGGAAGGAGAAGCAGAGAAAAGACAAAAAGGAGGAAAATAATTAGGAAAAAGAAAAGCGTTATTGTTGAGCTTTGATGAAGAGGGTGAAGAGTGATGAAGAACACGGGGGGGGGGGGTACCGTTCTCCGGGCCGCTGAACAGCCGGCTGGCGCTGGAGACGCTCTTGCCGATGTCGGCCAGTGAGCGCAGGTTGGACTTCTTGGTCTGGTGGCGGTGGCGCCGCAGCAGCGTGAAGGTCACCTGCTCCTTCAGGTCGGCCCGCAGCCGGCCGGCCGCGATCTGGGAGTCAGTGATGAGCTCTGAGGAGAGGGAGGTCAGGGGTCGGGGGTCGGGGGTCATTGTGCTGCTGCTGCTGTTGACCTACCCACGACCTGCGGCAGCGTGGCGGCCTCCAGGTCCAGCAGCACGCTGCCCGTCTGGATGCAGGTCTTCAGCTCCATCAGGCTGTGCAGAGACAGCGTGGCCACATGGGGCTTACTCCACCGCTCACCCCCGCCACACCTGACTTGACACCTGAGACACACACACACACACAGACACACACACACAGACACACACACACACACACACACACACAGACACACACACACACACACACACACACAGACACACACACACACACACACACACACACACACACACACACACACACACACACACACACACAGACACACACACACACACATACAGACACACATTGAGATGTATGTCACAGAATGTTAATTGAGACTGATTGTGCTCCCAATTATTGTTTATACACTTCAGGTGTGTGTGTCATGTGACCACGGTCTATATAAGCTGATGCACCTGCGGGTAATAAAGCACTGGCGCATCATTCAAACAAACAGTGTTTTTGTCCTCCCAGGTTTATATATGTTGAGTCGGTTCAGTCGAGCTCTGCTCCAGGTTGTGGGCCAGACGTTTGTGTGCAGAGATATCCGGCGTGAGTCGCCACAGAGAGACATTTGTTTGTATGCACGTTTGGACGCGTGTCTCACTGATTGGAGTGCCAGCACCATGAGCCAACGTACGACTTCACGTTGGTCTTGTGTTTGACGGAGACGAAAAGAACTATGAACTGTGCGAGATTACGTTTTTGGGCCATCTGCGGTTGCAGAAATTGAAGGACACCATTTTAAATCGGCCCGCCGATGGCGCGGAAGAAGACGCACTGGCTGAGGATGCGGCGAAGAACGAGGAAGCATACGCGGAACTCATCCAATTCCTTGATGACAGAAGTTAGTCTCTGGCCATGCGAGAGGCAGCGGATGACGGGCGTGGAGCGCTCAGGATTTTGCGCGACTATTATGCAGGCAAGGGGACGCCCCGCATTGGATGCCTGGATACAGAACTGACTGCTTTGCAAAAGATGAGTGGTGAGAGTGTGACTGATGATGTCATACGCGCCGAGACTTCAATCACTGCGTCATGCTGGAGAGATCTGAAGCCATGGACTATTGGTTGCAATGATTTTGAAGGGGCTGCCAGAATCATTTAAGTCTTTTTCCATTTTTGTCACTCAAAGTGATGAGACTCTCTCTTTTGCGGAGTTCAAGACTAAGTTGCGCAGTTATGAGAGCACTGAAAGTATGCGCACAGCTGAGGCCGGCGACAATGTCACGGGGGCCCGTGTGCATCCGAGAAGAGCTGCCCCAGCACCGAGGGCGAGGACATCGTGTGTTTCCGTTGTGCCAGAGAGGTCACAAGATAAGAGACTGTCAGCGTGGTCAACAGTGGTACAGGGCGAGAGCACCCCCCGGCGAGGAGGACGGCGGCAGCAAGACGACGCGCGTGGAGTGTCCGAGGAGACGGATGACCTTTGTGTTCAAGCTTGTGACCAGCGAGCCTGGGAGCGTTGTCACGGGAACGGGCCTGCTGGTGGACACCGGTGCGACGTCGCATATCATCACTGACCTGACTAAGTTCAAGAGCTTCGATGACCGATTCCAGTCCGAGAAGCACGACGTGGAGCTGGCCGATGGCACGAGCTGCACGGGGGTCGCGGAGCGCAGAGGAAACGCAGAGGTGTGTCTGGTCGACAGCAGGGGGCGGAGCCTCAGGGCCACGCTGAAGCAGGCGCTGGACATCCCCTTGTATCCCCAAGACATCTTCTCCGTGAGAGCTGCAACTTCCAGTGGAGCAACGGTGATCTTCACGGAAGGAAGAGACGTCGTGCAGTCCAGAGACGGTACGTGCTTCCCCATTCGTGAGCACAACAGACTGTTCTATGTGCCTACGGTGCCAGTAAACCGTGAATGTGACGATCAATGTATGAGCTGTCATGATATTCAGACGTGGCACGAGATTTTGGGGCACTGTAATTTTGATGATGTCATGAAGTTGGAGAATGTAGTGGATGGAATGTCAATCAGTGGTAAAGTGTCAAGATCCATGATATGTGAAGTGTTCACTCAGAGCAGGAACAGGAAGCCTGATGTGAGGGCCAAATCAGCCTTGGAGCTGGTTCACACTGACTTGGCAGGCCCCATTGACCCAGAGTCCAAGGAGGGGTATCGGTATGCAGTTTCCTTTACTGATGACTGTTTGTGTACCGTCTCAAACACAAGAGTGACACTGTAGAAGCTACAGAGAGGTTTCTAGCTGACACAGCCCCCTATGGGAAAGTGAAGTGTATCAGGTCTGACGATGGTACAGAGTTCACAGGGCAGGGTTACCAAGCCCTACTGCGTAGACATAGGATCAGACATGAAACATCAGCACCATACTCGCCACACCAGAATGGCACTGCCGAGCGGAACTGGAGAACCCTTTTTGACATGGCTCGATGTATGCTCCTGGAGAGCCAGTTAGCCAAGGAGCTCTGGCCGTATGCGGTCCAGACTGCTGCAGTGGTGAGGAATAGATGTTTCAACAACCGCACCAGAGAGACGCCTTACTTTATGCTGACAGGAAGGAGACCTAATGTCTCCAGGATGCAGAAGTTTGGTACTGTGTGTTATGCCTACAGGCAGGACAGGAAGAAGATAGTCAAGGTCTGACAAAGGCATCTTCATTGGTTACGACAGGAACAGTCCAGCCTATGTGGTCTACGACCCTGACAGCAGGAAGGTGATGAAGCACAGACTGGTGAGGTTCATGTCCTGTGATGAGGGACATCAGACTGATGACTTGTCCGACAATGACAGCGGTGTCCAGTCTAGGACAACCAGACCTGACCCTGACAAACCCGAGCAGAATGACATCCCAGAGGCTAGGCCAGGTCCAAGTCAGATAGGCCTACAGACAGGTGAGGTCAAGCCAGAATCCCAGTCTCCACGGAGATACCCTGCTAGAGAGAGGAGGCGGCCAGACTTCTATGGGATAGAGAGTGATCAGGCTCAGATCAATATTGATTATTGCTACAGGATGGTTTGTAATGTACCTCAGACATTCAGAGATGCTGTGATTCATCCAACTCAAGAGAGTGGGTAGATGCAATGGATGAGGAGATGAAGGCACTGAGGGATAACACATTTACTCTGACCACCTTACCAGAGGGCAAGAAAGCAGTGGGGGGTAGATGGGTGGATACGATCAAAACCAATGTTGATGGATCTGACAAGTACAAGGCCCGCTCTGTAGCCAAGGGATACAGTCAACAGATGGTGGAGACTATGGAGAAACGTTTTCTCCTCCTGCCGACCTGACTAGTGTGAGAGTGTTGATGCAGAAAGCTGCCCAGGAGGATCTGATCCGACATCAGATGGATGTTCAAACTGCCTACTTGCATCCAATTGATTGTGAGATTTACATGGAACGGCCAGAGGGTTATGATGTACAATCTCAGACAAATGAGAAGATGGTGTGTAGACTAGAGAAATCACTATATGGGCTTAAACAATCGCGTCGAAACTGGAACAAAATGTTGCACGACTATCTATGTGAAAACATGTTTGTACAGAACCCAGCCGATCACTGTGTTTATACGAGAGAAACGGAACATGACGAGCTGATCATACTGATCTGGGTTGATGACCTGGTTATTGCAGCCAGTGATGAGGGAGCTTTAAAAGCAGTAAAAGAGATGCTTGCTGTGAAATTCCAAATGAAAGATTTGGGCAGACTGAAAAACTTTCTTGGCATCACTTTTGACCAGTGTAATGGATGTGTGACCATGTCACAGCAGAGCTATGTTGACAAGCTGCTTGACAGGTTTGATATGCAGGATTGTAAACCCAGGTCGACACCTTGTGAACCAAAACTGATTACACTGATCCCCAGAACATACAGAGGCAGTGGGTAGCCTCATCTACCTAACCTCATGCACCTGATCGGAGTTTTGTTGGAAGCAAACTGTCACAGCATGTCAGTGAGCCGACAGAAGAGCAGTGGACAACTGTTAAGCATGGACTGAAATACTTGAAGGGCACAGATGACAAAAAGTTGTGCTCCAGAAAATGTGATGGGCTGAGGTTGTTTGCTTCCAGTGATGCAGATTGGGCAGGTGATGCAACTGACCGACGCAGTACAACTGGTTCTTGTGTTGGTCTGAGTGAGAACGCTCCTCTGGTTTCCTGGAAGACCAAGAAGAAGCCAACTGTAGCACTTCAACCTGTGAGGCAGAGTCCATGGCGTTGGCCGCCACCACACAAGAGTGTCTTATCTCAACTGCTTGAACATCTTGATGACTGTATGACGTACCTACGATTTTTGAAGACAACCAAGGTACAATTGCATTAGCCAAGAATCCAGTCAGCAGACAGCGATGTAAGCACATTGATATAAAATACCATGTTGTGAGATCGACTGTTAATGACTGTAAAGTATGTTTGAAGTATTGCCCAACAGACCAGATGGTCGCTGACTTAATGACAAAACCAGCGACTAAAGCAAAGCTACTTACTTTGTCCATGTTCCTGTTTGGGGTATAGCCAGTTAATTGCAGTTGGCTTCCATGTTTGTTTGTCTTGTTTGTTTGCTTTTGTTATGATTTATGGTTGTCAATAATGTGTGATCAAGTGGGGGTGTTAATTGAGACTGATTGTGCTCCCAATTATTGTTTATACACTTCAGGTGTGTGTGTCATGTGACCACGGTCTATATAAGCTGATGCACCTGCAGACAATAAAGCGCTACCATTCTTACAAACTTGCATCCAGTGTTTTTGTCCTCCCAAGTTTATATATGTTGAGTCGATACATGCAGTCAAGCTCTGCTTAACACAGAAGTAGAGCGCGAGAGGCACTGTGAAGAACACTAAAGGTCGCTGTGAAGGACACTGAAGGTCACTGAAGGTCGCTGTGAAGGACACTGAAGGTCACTGTGAAGGTCACTGAAGGTCGCTGTGAAGGTCACTGAAGGTCGCTGTGAAGGACACTGAAGGTCACTGAAGGTCGCTGTGAAGGTCACTGAAGGTCGCTGTGAAGGACACTGAAGGTCACTGAAGGTTGCTGTGAAGGACACTGAAGGTCGCTGTGAAGGTCACTGTGAAGGTCACTGAAGGTCGCTGTGAAGGACACTGAAGGTCACTGAAGGTCGCTGTGAAGGACACTGAAGGTCACTGTGAAGGACACTGAAGGTCGCTGTGAAGGTCACTGAAGGTCGCTGTGAAGGACACTGAAGGTCACTGAAGGTCGCTGTGAAGGTCACTGAAGGTCGCTGTGAAGGACACTGAAGGTCACTGAAGGTTGCTGTGAAGGACACTGAAGGTCGCTGTGAAGGTCACTGTGAAGGTCACTGAAGGTCGCTGTGAAGGACACTGAAGGTCACT
Organism: Pseudoliparis swirei; assembly: GCF_029220125.1. NCBI lineage: Eukaryota > Metazoa > Chordata > Actinopteri > Perciformes > Liparidae > Pseudoliparis > Pseudoliparis swirei. The sequence goes on from NC_079403.1 coordinate 101,672, forward strand.
GAAGGTCGCTGTGAAGGACACTGAAGGTCACTGTGAAGGACACTGAAGGTTGCTGTGAAGGACACTGAAGGTCACTGTGAAGGTCACTGAAGGTCGCTGTGAAGGACACTGAAGGTCACTGAAGGTCGCTGTGAAGGACACTGAAGGTCGCTGTGAAGGTCACTGTGAAGGTCACTGAAGGTCGCTGTGAAGGTCACTGAAGGTCGCTGTGAAGGTCACTGTGAAGGTCACTGAAGGTCGCTGTGAAGGTCACTGAAGGTCGCTCTGAAGGTCGCTGTGAAGGTCGCTGTGAAGGTCACTGAATGTCACTGTGACGGTCACTGTGAAGGACACTGAAGGTAGCTGTGAAGGTAGCTGTGAAGGACACTGAAGGTAGCTGTGAAGGACACTGAAGGTCACTGTGAAGGACACTGAAGGTCGCTGTGAAGGTCACTGAAGGTCGCTGTGAAGGACACTGAAGGTCACTGTGAAGGACACTGAAGGTTGCTGTGAAGGACACTGAAGGTTGCTGTGAAGGACACTGAAGGTCACTGTGAAGGTCACTGAAGGTTGCTGTGAAGGACACTGAAGGTCGCTGTGAAGGTCACTGTGAAGGTCACTGAAGGTCGCTGTGAAGGACACTGAAGGTCACTGAAGGTCGCTCTGAAGGTCACTGTGAAGGTCGCTGTGAAGGTCACTGAATGTCACTGAATGTCACTGTGACGGTCACTGTGAAGGACACTGAAGGTAGCTGTGAAGGACACTGAAGGTCGCTGTGAAGGTCACTGTGAAGGTCACTGAAGGTCGCTGTGAAGGACACTGAAGGTCACTGAAAGACACTGAAGGACAC